>NC_056058.1:72284459-72587489 GCF_016772045.2 Ovis aries
TTTTCATCGATCTTCAAAACATCCTGTGTTCCTTTAATAAATACCTGACCTCTTTTTCTATTTTCTGCACTGCATTGAGGCACTTGCAAAAGCACCATGAACACATCTTATGTCTCTACAAAGGGTGCTTCACTACATTTCATTTAACCTGTGTAATCATATAGTAAAGTAGCTTTCTGGAAAACAGACCAGAACGAAGTCACTACTCCCCATTTGATAATCTACTTAATTTGATATAATGAGGTAATTAAATCACTAGCTCATTTACTATAGAGCATGTGGTAAGGACTTTCCCACTTTTGACACACAGCCCACTAAAACTTTTAAGAATTATAAAAACTGGACTGATATTATAGAAAGTAGTACATGAATAATGTTGGTCCTGGCTGAGAAAGGAAAAAAAATAAAAAGAGGTTGTTGCTGAGAGAAAAATAAACCACTTAGTGTGAAGGAATCTACATGTTATGAGACTACTTTTTAGCCACTCACAAAGAAATCAGAGCTAATAAGAAATTTTCTATGAAATGAGTGGTTTGGATAAGAAATTTACATTCTGAAACTCATTTCAGCTCTTAAAAATGATGCTACTTTTCCAAAGTTTGATTCTTTTATTAGAAGAAATATTTTGATGGCAAGTAGCAAAACATTTCAGAGAAGGCAATGGCACCCTACTCCAGTACTCTTGCCTGGAAAATCCATGGGGTCACTAAGAGTCGGACACGACTGAGCAACTTTATTTTCACTTTTCAGTGTCATGCACTGGAGAAGGAACTGGCAACCCACTCCAGTGTTCTTGCCTGGAGAATCCCAGGGACGGCAGAGCCTGGTGGGCTGCCATCTATGGGGTCGCATAGAGTTGGACACAACTAAAGTGACTTAGCAGCAACAGCAGCAAAACATTTCAGGCTATCTTAGGCTAAACAAATAAACAAGCTTATAAGGGGTGAACCTAACTCAAAACGCAAGAATAGCTGAGAGAAAAAAATAGTTAAGAGATTCTAATCTCCTTGGAAGAAAAGTTATGACCAACCTAGATAGCATATTAAAAAGCAGAGACATTACTTTGCCAACTAAGGTCCATCTAGTCAAGGCTATGGTTTTTCCAGTGGCCATGTATGGATGTGAGAGTTGGACTGTGAAGAAGGCTGAGCACCGAAGAATTGATGCTTTTGAACTGTGGTGTTGGAGAAGACTCTTGAGAGTCCCTTGGACTTCAAGGAGATCCAACCAGTACATTCTGAAGGAGATCAACCCTGGGATTTCTTTGGAAGGAATGATGCTAAAGCAGAAACTCCAGTACTTTGGCCACCTCATGCAAAGAGTTGACTCATTGGAAAAGACTCTGATGCTGGGAGGGATTGGGGGCAGGAGGAGAAGGGGACAGAGGATGAGATGGCTGGATGCATCACTGACTCGATGGACGTGAGTCTGAGTGAACTCCGGGAGTTGGTGATGGACAGGGAGGCCTGGCATGCTGCAATTCAGGGGTCGCAAAGAGTCAGACATGACCGAGCGACTGAACTGAACTGAATACAAAAGAGAAATGATGGTAACCTCGACTATTGTTGTCAGCAGAGACGGTTTGAAATGGAAAGGGACAAGCATTGGTGATGGCAAAAACAACAGAACCTTTTGAATTATTGCGTACTGAAGGTGAGAAAGAAATACCAAGAAAAGCTTGCTTTTGTTTTGTTGTTTTGTTTGCATGAATAACTGTAAAGAAGAATTCAAGGTAGTTTGTGTGTGTGTTAGTTGCTCAGTCATGTCTGACTCTTTGTGACCCCATGGACTGTGGCCAGCCAGGCTCCTCTGTCCGTGGGTTTTCCAGGCAAGAATACTGGAGTGGGTTACCATTTCCTTCTCCAGTTTGGGACATATTAACTCTAAATTCCTATATATAGCCTGAGAAGAAACATAATAATATAAAGTAGTGATATCGTTAAACCCATCATTTTTCCCTATAGAATTTTTCCTTTGTGAATCAAAAATACATTCCACCCAAGGTTACAAGGGTTCCTTATGTTTTCTTCTGTTGGCTTTAAAATTTTATTTTTATATTTAAATCTTTAATTCACAAAGAGTGTATAAGCTAAAGGGGGAGTCAGGTGATACAATTGCTAAAAAAGTCTCCCACAGATGAAGGGTAACTAGGTGTCATGAACTGAGGTGTATGATGGTCTCAATACTGAGTATCTGGGGGTTTAAACACAGAACACAACAAAACAACGTTTCAACAGAGGAATTAATAAATAACTATAAAAATGGTCTATATTTGCATTAGTGGGCTTAAACTCTATCTCAGATAATTACACACTGGTGTTGAAAAGAGCCAAGGAGATTACCTAGTAGGTCTACTTCTGTTTGAAATGAAGACTATAGGAGCTCAAAAAAAATTAATTAGTTAATACAATACAATAAGATGTAAGCAGAGTTAAGACCAGGACCCTATTTTCTGTGTACTCTCATGAGTCTTTCTTGCCCTCTTCCATTTATTAATTCATCAACTATTTTTTCAGCATCTATTATGTGCAAGGCATCTGTTGGGTCCTTCAGAGATGGCAGGTCCGTCCCCATGGTCAAAATTCTTAAACTGTACTGACAATACAATAGTATGCACACAAAAACTATAACACAAGAGAGCATATAAGAACCAAACAAGTGGTCAGATATAGATTTTGAGCTCAAAGGAGAAAACAAGTCCGAGTTAATATTTCTTTTCAGGTGTCTTCTTAAATGTTTTACCAGTCCTCTCTCATTTAATCCTTAAAATGCAACTCTATAAAATAGCTATTATTAGGCCCACTTTACAGATGCAAACATGCCAACAGTTTTGAGTGATGTGCACAAGATAAGACAGTTGCAAAGTGTTCAGATTTAGGCAATGACTCCAACTATTGTACCCCAGTGTGGGAAGGATACCAAAATTTTGGTTAGAATACGAGAGGTGCACTAGGACATAAAGCAAGCATAGTATTTCCAGCTATTAGAAAGAGAAGGAATATCACGGACAAAGAGTGAACATATTATAGACATCAGGGAAAACATACTGCACTAACAGCAACAAAACATACCTGCACTTTACAGGAGTCCATGTAAAGCAGCGTTAGAAAATTAAGATGGAGCATTAGGAAGGGACCAAAACCAAGGTAAAGTGCTGGGCCTTCTGTTGTAGGCAGTGGGAGATAATACAACTGTCTTGGTACAGGAGTAGTAGATACAAAACAGACTTTTACTAACATTAATCTGGCATGAATATGGAATTTAAAAAGAGAAAAAGAGCAGAAAGACCCAAAGAGGAATTGAAATATTTGAAATCCAGAACAGCAGCCTACACTAGAAATAATAACCAGCCAGATTTAAGGAGTCCTCACCAATAAGAATACATCAGATTCATTTCTTACCAGCTCTGAAAAAAATGCCCTCACTCCCAATGTTTGTTTTTACTCACTGGCACCATTTTTAGTTATAAATATATTCAATAATATTTTGAAAAATTGAAATGTTGATTCTTATTTACTCAAAAGTTTTTTTCTTTGTTACAGTCTGAAATTACTGAGGACTGACTCTGGTTACCAAAGAGTCCCTAAGAAAAATGGAATAGTTGGAGTATCTATCTAAAATCTGACCTAGATTAAATGTTCCAAATGTTTTCCATTATAAAGGACACGTCTACATGCATAACTTGTTGAGAATTCAGCACACTGCTTACGATAAAGGATATTGTAATCAAGTGCTTGGTAGCCCATTAAAAAAAACAAAACAAAACATGCTTACTAAGAACCCAATGTCAAAAATCTGCTTCTTTTTAACAAGGCAAAAAAGAATATACTGACTGTAAAAGTGGCAGGACTAGGAAAGATAGACCTTTCTAGAGTCTGCCTTGCTGTCCAAAGAAGTAGAACACCTATTCTGAGATTTTCTCCTCAACTCTATTTTTAGTAGAGTTAGAAAAATCTATTTTCTAACATATTAACATTATGTTAAGAGGCTGGAAATTGACTATGCTTGGAAAATATACACCATGGAAATCAGAAAATACTACAAATGCAGGCATCTTTTTTCAGAGAATGTATTTGTCAACAAATTTGCCAATTCGTTAACCCTAATTATGTATGTTCCAGTTCTTTCCTATTGTTAAAAACCTCCACTTGTATCAAGATGTTTGAGGACACGGCACTTGAAAGAGAAATTTTAGAGGTTTTTGAAATGAAAAATTTGGTATAATTTTGTTTTCTTAAAGAACAGAAGTTTTCTAATATTTATAATTTTCCCTTTATATAGCATTTATCTATAATGTTTTTTCATTCAAGTATTTTCCTTAAATATAATGGTCTAGTTCAGTTTTCTCAAATACTGAAGCACATAAAAATCATACAGAGAAATTATTAAAACACAAATTCCTGGTTTGAGAATTACTCTGAGAATCTCTGACTCTGTAGATTTGAGCTTGGGCTTGAGAATTAACATTCCTAACAAGTTCCAGAATGATGCCAATTTCCTAGTCAGGAAAACTATTTGAATCATGGCTCAGTGGTAAAGAAGCCGCCTGTCAATGCATGAGACATGAGGTCAATCTCTGGGTTGGGAAGATACCCTGCAGAAGGAAATAGCTACCACTCCAGTATTCTTGCCTGGGAAATCCCATGAACAGAGGAGTCTGGGAGGGGTTACAGTCCATGGGGTCACAAATGAGTCAGACACAACTTAATGACTAAAGAACAAACCCTAACATTTTGAAAACTATTAGTCTAGTAGATTTTGTTACTAACTAGAAAATTTACCATCATTTTAAACATTTTAACTTTCTGATGAAAAATTTCTTAAAGAGAGAGGTCTACAGTCTTATAATGCTTAGCAAACATAATTTAATATTTACTTAATAAAGGATCTTTCTGGGTTATTAAGTCGTCATTCGGACCTCAGTTCTCATTCTTCAGAATTTTAGATAAAACAGATAGATGATAAGCATATATGCTACTGCGTCCCTGGGATATAGCGTCTCAGAGTTTTCCTTAGCAATCTGTAGTTAAAATTATCTTAAGACTGTTTTCCTGTAATTTTCTTCTTTCCTTAGGGGTGAAAACATTCTGCTATAACTGAAAGTTAAAGATTATACTGTCTATCTTTTAAAGGCAACAGAAGCATTTAAAAAACATAAAAATCCCACATACGTAAAGTTGACATCAAAAATGGCAGTATTTCAAAATCTAGCCTTGTCAATCACTCAAACTCTCTTTCTCTATAACATACACACACACACACACACACACACACACACACACCCCACCATTTCCAAATCTATTTCCATATAAATTAAAGTCACCTTAAGTTTGAGCAATCATCTACCTTTCCTATAAATTAACTTTCTTCTAAAAGTAGAAATATCAGTATTTCTTTCTTAAGGATGTTTCATGAACCAAGGAACTAAAGATGGTTAATGTCAAGCAATACTACTGACAATGTTAAAATATCCAAAGACATACTATAATAGTGAATCTTATTTTCAGTTGGAAATGAAATACTTTTTGAAAAGCAAGTAAGATAAAATAGCTAGAAAAATGTCAAGAAACTCTTAAATCAAGAATCGTATTTTAAATGAAGCATTATGACTACCCCAAAAGTGAAAGTCACTTAGTCATGTCCAACTCTATGGGACCCCATGGACTATACAGTCCATGCAATTCTCCAGGCCAGGATACTGGAGTAGGTAGCCATTCCCTTCTTCAGGGAATCTTTCCAACCCAGGGATCGAACCCAGGTCACCTGCATTGCAGGCAGATTCGTTACCAGCTGAGCCACAAGGGAAGCCCAAGAATACCAGAGAGGGTAGCCTATCCTTTCTCCAGTGGATCTCCTGCATTACAGGCGGATTCTTTACCAACTGAGCTATCAGGGCAGCCATAATACACCAAAGAGTATCTACTGATTCATTTACTGGTATACGTATTTGCTTATTCCTTCACTGAACTTTGCAATAAGGATTTCATGATCTGAGCCACAGTCAGCTCCCGGTCTTGTTTTTGCTGACTGTATAAAGCTTCTCCATCTTCAGCTGCAAAGAATATAATCAATCTGATTTCAGTATTGACCATCTGGTGACGTCCATGTGTAGAGTCTTCTCTTGTGTTGTTGGAAGAGGGTGTTTGCTATGACCAGTGTGTTCTCTTTGCAAAACTGTTTTAGCCTTTGCCTTGCTTCATTTTGTTTTCCAAGGTCAAACTTGCCTCTAATTCCAGGTTATCTCTTGACTTCCTACTTCTGCATAAAAGTCCCCTATGATGAAAAGGACATCTTTTTTGAGTGTTAGTTCTAGAAGGTCTTGTAGGTCTTCATAGAACCACTCAACTCAGCTTCTTCAGCATTACCGGTTGAGGCACAGACTTGGGTTACTGTGATGTTGAATGGTTTGCCTTGGAAATGAACAGAGATCATTCTGTCGTTTTTGAGACTGCACCCAAGAACTGCATTTCAGACTCTTTCACTGACTATGTGGGCTACACCATTTCTTCTAAGCGATTCTTGCCAACAGTCGTAGATATAACGGTCATCCGAATTAAATTCACCCATTCCAGTCCACTTTAGTTCACTTATTCCTAAAATGTCAGTGTTCACTCTTGCCATCTCCTGTTTGATCACTTCCAATTTACCTTGATTCATGGGCCTAACATTCCAGGATCCTATGCAATATTGTTCTTTACAGCATCGGACTTTACTTCCATCACCAGTCACATCCACAACTGGACATTGCTTTTCCTTTGGCTCTATCTCTTTATTCTTTCTGAAGTCATTTCTCCATTCTTCTCTAGTAGCATACTGGGCACCTAGCAACCTGAGGAGTGCATCTTTCAGTGTCCTATCTGTTTGCCTTTGCATACTGTTCATGGGGTTCTCAAGGCAAGAATACTGAAGTGGTTTGCCATTCCCTTATTCAGTGGACCACATTTTGTCAGAAATCTCCACCATGACCCATCCGTCTCCAGTGGCCGTACATGGCAAGGCTCATAGTTTCACTGAGTTAGACACAGCTGCAGTCCATGTGATTAGATTGGTTAGTTCTCTGTGATTGTGGTTTTCAGTCTGTCATCACCAGATGGTCAACACCGAAATCAGACTGATTATATTATTCGCAGCCAAAGATGGAGAAGCTCTATACGGTCAGCAAAAACAAGACCCGGAGCTTGCTGTGGCTCAGATCATGAACTCCTTATTGCCGAATTCAGACTTAAGTTGAAGAAAGTAAGGAAAACCACTAGACCATCTAAGTATGAATTAAATCAAATCCCTTACGATTATACAGTGGAGGTGACAAATAGATTCAAGGGATTAGATCTGATAGAGTGCCTGAGGAACTATTGACAAAGGAGGCAGTGATCAAGACCATCCCCAAGAAAAAGAAAATGCAAAAAGGCAAAATGGTTGTCTGGGGAGGCCTTACAAATAGCTGTGAAAAGAAGAGAAGCTAAAGGGAAAGGCAAAAAGGAAAGATATAGCCATTTGAATGAAGAGTTCCAAAGAATAGCAAGGAGAGAAAAGAAAGCCTTCCTCAGTGATCAATGCAAAGAAATACAGGAAAACAATATTATGGAAAGACTAGAGACCTCTTCAAGAAAGTCAGAGATGCCAAGGGAATATCTCATGCAAAGATGGGCACAATAAAGGACAAAAATGGTATGGACCTAAGGAAGCAGAAGATATTAAGAAGAGGTGGCAAGAATACACAGAAGAACTATACAAAAAGATCTTCAAGACCCAGATAATCAAGATGGTGTGATCACTCACCTAGAGTCAGACATCCTGGAATGTGAAGTCAAGTGAGCCTTAGGAAGCATCACTATGAATAAAGCTAGTGGAGGTGATGGAATTCTAGTTGAGCTATTGCAAATCCTCAAAGATGATGCTGTGAAAGTGCTGCACTTAATATGCCAGCAAATTTGGAAAACTCAACAGTGGCCACAGAATGAGAAAAGGTCAGTTTTCATTCCAATACCAAAGAAAGGCAATCCCAAAGATGTTCAAACAACCACACAGTTGCACTCATCTCACACGCTAGCAAAGCAATGCTCAAAATTCTCCAAGCCAAGCTTTAACAGTACATAAACTGTGAACTTTCAGATGTCAAGCTGGATTTAGAAAAGGCAGAGGAACCAGAGATCAAATTTCCATCATCCACTGGATCATAGAAAAAGCAAGAGAGTTCCAGAAAAACATCTACTTCTGCTTTATTGACTATACCAAAGCCTTTAACTCTGTGGATCACAACAAACTGTGGAAAATTCTTAAAGAGATGGGAATACCAGGCCACCTGGCCTGCCTCTTAAGAAACCTGTATGCAGGTTGAGAAGCAACAGTTCAAACTGGACATGGAACAATAGACTGGTTCCAAATTGGGAAAGGAATACATCAAGGCTATATATTGTCACCCTGCTTATTTAACTTATATGCAGAATACATCATGGGATATGCCAGGTTGGATGAGCACAAGCTGGAATCAAGATTGCTGGAAGAAATACCAATAACTTCAGAGATGCATATGACACCACCCTTAAGGCAGAAAACAAAGAATAATTAAAGAGCTTCTTGATGAAAGTGAAAGAGGAGAGTGAAAAAGTTTCTTAAAGCTCAACATTCATAAAACTAAGATCATGGCATCTGGTCCCATCACTTCATGGCAAATAGATGGGGAAACAATGGAAACAGTGAGACACTTTATTATTTTGGGGCTCCAAAATCATTGCAGATGGTGACTGCTGCCATGAAATTAAAAGACACTTGCTCCTTGGAAGAAAAGCTATGACCAACCTAGACAGTATATTGAAAAGCAGAGACATTACTTTGCCAACAGAGGTCCATCTAGTCAAAGCTATTGTTTTTCCAGTAGTCATGTATGGATGTGAGAGTTGGACTATAAAGAAAGCTGAGAGCCGAACAATGGCTGCTTTTGAACTGTGGAGCTGGACAAGATTCTTGAGAGTCCCTTGGACTGCAAGGAGATCCAACCAGTCCCTTCTAAAGGAAATCAGTCCTGAATGTTCATTGGAAGGACTGATGCTGAAGCTGAAACTCCAATACTTTGGCCACCTGATGGGAAGAACTGACTCACTAGAAAAGACCCTAATGCTGGGAAAGTTGAAAGGAGGAGGAGAAGGAGACGACAGAGGATGAGATGGTTAGATGGCATCACTGACTCAATGGACATGAGTTTGAGCAAGCTTTGAGAGTGGGTAATGGACAAGGAAGCCTGATGTGCTGCAGTCCATGGAGTAGCAAAGAGTCGGACATGACTGAGTAACTGAACTACTCCTTCATTTAACTAATATTTATTGAGTACATACTATGCATCAAGGATTATGCACTGGGGATAAAATAGTGAACAAAAACAGAGATGGAGCCTGCCCTCATGGATCTTAAGAGTCCATTAGGGAACAGAGTTATGAATGAAATAATCATGTTTATAATTACATCATTCTAAATTCAAATAATTTATCCAAAGTTAAATACAGTATTGTAAAGTAAAAAAATAAATAAATAAAATTTAAATTAAAAAAAACAGTTATAAGCACATATGATGACAAATGACTGACCTACCTTTGGGAGTCCAAGAAATGGTCCACAAGGAAATGGTAGCCTTGTGCTGAGATCTGCAGTATTAATAGGACTTAATTATGTAAAAAGAGAACAGCATTCCAGAGGGTAGAAGCAGCATACAGGTCCCTGGACTAAGTAAGAGGATGCTGGAGAGTTGGAGGTTATGAAAGAAAACAGCTTAGGCCTGGTCATGGGAAGAAACTGAAGCAAGAGACAGAGAGAGTAAGCACTTAAGACTGGATAAATCTTGGTAATGCCTTTCCCTGGTAAGAATTTTAATGAACCTAAGAACATTTAGAAAGGCATAAGTGGGTTACAAGAAGTGAGGAGACACAGGTAGGTTTGCTTAAAAGATTGCTACTCTGATTGCTTTGGATACATTGCATCAAATAAAATATAACATTAATTTTACTTTACTTTACTATTTTAATGTGTCTACTAAAAAATTTAAAAATTTATCTGTGGCTGTCATATTTCTCATTGACAGTGCTATTCTAGCACTCCAAAGCTTAGCTCTAATTGTTTTGAGCTAAGCATTGGAGAAAAATCAACTGGTGAGAAATCAGAATGCTTTTTCTTGATCTGATAAGTTTTTTTAAAATTCTGCGTACTTGCCTTCCCTGGTGGCTCAGCGGTAAAGAATCTGCCTGCCGATGCAGGAGACACAGGTTCAATCCCTGGCACAGGAAGATCTCACATGCTGTAGAGCAACTAAGCCTGTGTGCCATAAATATTGACCCCACTCTCTAGAACTGAGAACCACAGCTACTGAGCCCACGCAATGCAGCTAGTGAAGCCTGTACACCCTAGAGCCTGTGCTCCACAAGAGAAACCACCAGAAAGGGAAGCGCACACAACGCAACTAGAGACTAGCCCCGGCTCCCGCAACTAGAGAAAGTCTGTGCAGCAGTGAAGATGCAGCACAGCCAAAAATAAATACACAAATTATTTTTTTTAATTCCAAATACTATTAAACAACACGGGATTGCATATTAAAGATGATGACTCGCAAAAAATGAAGATGTTAAAACGCATAATCTCAAGGAACTTAACAAATCTGTGATAAAAACCAAAGAACCCTATTCATTAGAATTTGTAGTTCTAGGCACTACATTTCTCATTACAGCAACTATGAACTCACTGAACAATACCTAGTAATGATGTTTACACCAACACAGGAATACTCAATTAAACCTGCCCGACTTTTAAATTGTGAATCACACTATATGAGCTTAGACCCATAATTCATATCCCATATTCAGATATTTAACCCGAATCAGTAGAAAAAGTAAAGTTCTAAGACAGAACTATCCACGAGAAATAGAATGAGAGTAACATATAAAATATTTACGCTTTATATTGGCCCCATTAAAAGGATTTTTTAAAAGTGTAACTACTTTAACATGTTTTTTTAACCCAACATATCCCAAGTCTTACCATTCCAACATTCAGTCAATATAAAATTAATGCACTATCTTACATTTCTTCTCTAGTACTGTCTTTGAAATCTAGTGTGTATTTTACTCTCATAGCACATCTAAATTCAGTTTTTATACACCCTGTTCAATAGTCACTCATGGCAGGTAGTTGTATTGTACATCACAGTTATAGGAGGAAGTAGTTTTAGAATCTTGTTCTGACTCCAACACTAAACAACTAGGTAACATTGAAAATGTCAGTTAAACTGTTTCATTTCATCATCTGTGAGATGAGCCTAGTATCTATTGTATCTGCCTTGAGAAGCTATAAAAATAAAATAACTTTTAAAGTAATTCAATATATATTTTACAATATAAGGAATGACTTTGATCATACTTTACTTTTATGATTTTTATTTTTCTTAAATCAATAATCTATGATAAAAACAAAGCATTCAAAGAGATTACTGTTACTATAACTAATAATATTATCACTAGTATTTATACTGTAATAGTTTTTAAAATATACAATATGTGATGTTTAATTTTCTCAGAGTGAAATCAGAACTCACATAAATGTCACCTATGAATAGAGTCATTATCCAATATTTCAAAAAGATCGTGCACAGGAATTTCAATAAATTGGAAATATTCAGTGATGCTTATGGGAAAATACTGGGCAGATATCTTACTGCTGGGTACTACAGCATTTCATTATCAGAAAACTAGAACTAACATACATTATGAAAGAAATTATGAATAGCACATAATTCTAATTAACACTGAACTACTGTTAAGTTTAAATTTTTAAAAATGACACATAGCAAATAATGTTCCATCAGCAACTCTAGATTCCTATCTTTATACAACTGCAGAAAAGTAAATGAAATTGAATAGTGTTTGGCACTTAACTTTTTAAAAATCTTAATGTCACCCACTTGATACAAAAGACTTTAATTGCTTAGCTATTTTATATATATATATAATATATATATATTATATATATATATTATATATATATATATATGCAGCATTGTTGTTATTTAATCACTAAGTCCTGTCTGACTCTTTGTGACCTCATGGACTGGAGCCCACCAAGCTCCTCTGTCCATTGGATTTTCCAGGCAAGAATAATGGAGTGTGTTGCCATTTCCTTCTCCAGGGGATCTTCCTGACCCAGGAATCAAAGCCATGCCTCCTGCATTGGCAGGCAGATTCTTTACCACTGAGCCAGCAGGGAAGCCCTATTATGTGCAGTATGAAAGAAAATGAAAAGTGAAAGTGTTAGTTGCTCAGTTGTGTCTGACTTTTTGCAACCACATGGACAATAGCCCACCTCTGTCCATGGGATTCTCCAGGCAAGAACACTGGAGTGGGTTGCCATTTCCTTCTCCAGGGGCTCTTCCCAACCCAGGGATTGAACCCAGGTCTCCTGCACTGCGGCCAGATTCTTTACCATCTGAGCCACCAGGGAAGTCCTTATATGCAATATTGTAAAATCTAATAAATGGGGTTTGACTCCTTTCCTACAACTCAAGCTCGTCATTGTAGCTAGTACTTTGTGTGATACAGGGACTGACTGGGCGTCCTGTCTCAGATTCTTGAACTCAGCTCCAAAATCCAAGTCCCTGTTCAATACACAATCTTCTGCTAAGACAGATACAATACCTCATTACAATTTTTAAAATATGTTATAAATGTCAAAGCCATTTGAAGAAAATTAAATTTTGCAATGATTCACAGTGCTTTAAAAAAATGCTACTGTCTTTTAAAATCTCCTCTGTTGATATACTGATTGGTTGAATGTCCCCAGTTATTTGCTTTTCTATGCATCCATGCTTATTTTGCTACAAGACTTTGCAACAATAATTATTAATGAGATTGAATCTATTCCCTTATTCCTATTATGTATTTTTTATTGTGATAAAATATACATAGCATAAAATCTACCATCATAGCCATTTTTAAGTGCCCAGGTCAAAGACATTAAGTACATTCACATTGTTGTGGAATTATCATCATCTATCTCTAGAGCTTTTTCATCTTTTCAAACTGAAATTCTATACCCATTAAACATTAATTCCACATTTTTCTCTATCTCCAGCACCTGGCAACTACCCATTCTATTTTCTGTTTGAACAAATTTGATGATTCTAGGAAACTCATAGAAGTGGAATCTTACAATATTTATCCTTTTATGACTTATTTCACTTAGCTTAATATGGTCAAATGGAGAAGGCAATGGCACCCCACTCTAGTACTCTTGCCTGGAAAATCCCATGGACGGAGGAGCCTGGTGGGCTGCAGTCCATGGGGTTGCTAAGAGTCGGACACGACAGAGCGACTTCACTTTTACTTTTCATTTTCATGCATGGGAGAAGGACATGGCAACCCACTCCAGCGTTCTTGCCTGGAGAATCCCAGGGATGGGGGAGCTTGGTGGGCTGCCCTCTATGGGGTCGCACAGAGTCGGACACGACTGAAGTGACTTAGCAGCAATATGGTCAAAGGTCAACCATTTTATAGCACGTGTCAAAATTTCCTTCAAGATAGAATAATGTTTCATCGTGTGTGTGTGTTTTCCACATTTCGTTTATCCACTCATGTATCAGTGGGCACTTGACTTGCTTCTGCTTTAGAGCCATTGTGAATAACACTTATGAACATGGGTATAAGAATATCTTTTTGAGGTCCTTTCTTCAATTCTTTTGGATGCAGACCCAGATGTGTAATTTTACATTTAATCTTTTGAAGAATGACCATACCCTGTCCCCCAGTGGATACACCATTCTACCTCTCTTCCAGCTATGCACATCCTTGCCAACACTTGTTATCTTTGCCTTTTTGATTAAAGTGAAACTAATGAGTGCTAAATGGTATCTCATTGTGGTTTTTAATTTATTCCCTTATTCTTGAATCTTACTAAATTTGGGACCAACTTTGGTCAATGAAATATTAGCACAGCAACTTGATAACAGGCTTAAAAAGTGTTTATTCCTAGCCCTCTGCCAAGAACATGGGAAGAACACATTCAGGCTCACCTGTTGGGAGGAGGGAACATGAAGAACAAAGCTGAGGTGCTGTGGTGCTGTAGTCATCCCACACAAGACCATCCTAGATTAGGTAATAAACAGTTGATCCTTGAACATGCAAGTGAGCCCAGCCCTGATGAGCAGAGCTACCTAGCTGACCTGCTCAGAATACAGAAACGCAGTGAGCCCAGCTGAGACCAATCAACCATAGCCAAGTCAGCCAAGCGCAGTTCACATCAAGAGAAATTTCATAAACTTGAGGCTTAGTAAATCATTATTTTTGCTTTATTTTGCAATCATATGCTGTGTGCTGTGCTTAGTCTCATCTGACTCTCTGTGACCCCCATGGACTGTAGCCCACCAAGTTCCTCTGTCCATAGGATTTTCCAGGCAAGAATACTGGAGTAGGTTGCCATTTCCTTCTCCAGGGGATCTGTCCAACCCAGGGATTGAACCCACATCTCCTGAATTGCAGGCAGATTTTTTTACCTAGTGGCCATCAGGAAAACCCCTTACAGCCATACATATGATACACAATATTTTTGAATAAACCAAAGGATAAATTATTGTGTGGCAGTCTAACTCTACATAATAAATCAAGGTAGAATTATGAGTGGTAAGAATTATCAGAATTATTAATTATCAGAATTATCATTTTGTAAGAATGTACCAAAACAAAAGATCAATTAATGAAATGTTGCCAGAGGTCAGTGGAGCAGAAAATAGAAAGCAGTGGGATAAAAACATCAAATTTTGCTTTTTTTGAGAAAGCATATTTTCCTTTCTCCAACCATTCTGTCAAATGGTGGTCAGTGTACTTGGCTCCAGAAACTTCTTTATAAGAATCCATACACTTAGAAGAACCAAGGGTATCTGTTTGCCCCTATGGAAGACCCAGAAATTTATGAATAAAGGCATGACCGTCTTTCTCACAGTCAGATGTGAAATTCTCACTGGCTACACAGTTTCCTTTCCACTTCACCCCACTCCTTGTGGCCTCTGGTCACCCTATTAGCCCTTCCCTTGTTTTGCACCTAGCCTGTTATAGGCTTGTATGCTTCCTGCCCAAACTCAGTCAACAGCTGAGTCAGAACCCTGATCTGGAATTATGATTTCCTTTGATTTCTTCTCATTGTGTTCCCTGGAAATGTAAATTTTCAGAAAACAGACACAAAACATGACTTGGATATTAGGGATGTTGTACTTGTTTGCTATTAAGGATAGCTTTATTGAAGTATAGAAATTCGAATTCCAAGAACTTTAAACATAGTATTAAAAACAAGTATGGTTTTCCACCTTTGGTTTCTTTCTCTACTACATTTTGGATGGTAGTCTCACAGTTGTCATTATCATCATTATTTTCATTACTCATGAAATGAGCCATGTAGCATGCTCAAGCAGAAGCCAAGTAGCTTGGTGACAATTTTTGTCCTGTGATCAATTTGAAATGGCTTGCTGTTTTGGTCCTGACTGAGAGAGATTAATAACATCTTAGGGTAAAATGCTATTGATCAAAATCTACTTTTTAAAAATGTCCTATTCTCATAGAAATTTATTTCTGACTCATCAGATTCTTTTATTTAGGTTTTTTATCCTAACAATATTATTTTTGATAAACAGGCACTCTTTCCCAGCAATGTCAGAATATACAGATACCATAGGGATTTTATTAAATGCATTTAACTGAGATGGGCATGCCAAGGGGGCACTTTGTTTCATAGTAATGAAAAAGAAAAAAGAAAAAGTCTACTTCCAATTTCCCTATTAAATATCATTTCAAGAATAATTTTTCAGTGTTATAACTCATCTCATGAGAAATACATCAAAACTATTTGATATGTAAAGGGACATCTGATTTATCTTTTCTTAATTTACCTAGTAAGAATGTCTAACCTGGAGAACACAGGCCATCAAGGAGACCACAGGTAAAATTTAGGAAGTCCACGATGAATAAAATTATATCCTTTGTTCCCCATTAATCTGTATCTGATTTAGCTTTTCCTTCAATTATGAATGTAGGCAACAAATTCCAGGTCTGTTAGCAGAATCTATGGCCCCATAAGGAGGAATCAAGATATTTTTATATTACATCACAGCTGCTTGAAGTAGTTCAAAATATCATTAATGCTCACTACTACTTCAAAACTATGGTAATGATTAAGGGGATTTGCTCAGTCATGTCTGACTCTTTGCGACCCCATGGACCATAGCCAACCAGGCTCCTCTGTCCATGGGGTTTTCGAGGCAAGAGTACTGGAGTGGGTTGCCATTGCCTTCTCCAGGGGATCTTCCTGACCCAGGGATTGAACCCAGGTCTCCTGCATTGCAGGAAGGTGCTTTACCATCTGAGCCACTGGGGGAGCCACAATGGTAATGTTTAGATAATGATAAATTTCATTATAAGTGTGCTGAAGAAGCCTTATGTTACTATGTCACAGATTAATTTTTATTCTCTTTTGAGAATTATATTTAAACATAATAGGCTTTCTTTAACCTCAGGTATATTATTTTTAACTTTAATGACATTTTTCAAAAAAGAGGTCTGCAAGCTTTACCATGTGCCCTAAGAGGGAACAAAGATGCTTAAGAACTTCTGCTGACCACAAATATATACTCTGGCAGAAAATGCTTTTTGAACTTCTTAAGTTAGAGAAAATAGCATCAACTCAGGAGAATGAAATTTGATGAGTCACTGCCTGAAAACTTTGTGTGGGCAGCCTTAAGAAAACCTAAAATAAGCAGTATCTGAGACTATGCCAAAGCCTTTGTATGCATCACAATAAACTGTGGAAAATTCTGAAAGAGATGAGAATACAAGACCACCTAACCTGCCTCTTGAGAAACCTATATGCAGGTCAGGAAGCAACAGTTAGAACTGGACATGGAACAGCAGACTCATTCCAAATAGGAAAAGGAGTACGTCAAGGCTGTATATTGTCACCCTGCTTATTGCAGAGTACATCATCAGAAACGCTGGGCTGGAAGAAGCACAAGCTGGAATCAAGATTGCCGGAAGAAATATCAGTCAGCTCAGATATGCAGATGACACCAACCTTACGGCACAAAGTGAAGACTAAAGAGCCTCTTGATGAAAGTGGAAGAGGAGAGTGAAAAAGTGGACTTAAAGCTCAACATTCAGAAAACTAAGATCATGGCATCTGGTCCCATCACTTCATGGGAAATAGATGGAGAAAGAATAGAAACAGTGGCTGACTTTATTTTGGGGGGCTCCAAAATCACTGCAGATGGTGATTGCAGCCATGAAATTAAAAGATGCTTACTCCTTGGAAGGAAAGTTATGACCAACCTAGACAGCGTATTGAAAAGCAGAGACATTACTTTGTCAACAAAGGTCCATCTAGTCAAGACTATGGTTTTTCCAGTGGTCATGTATGGATGCGAGTTGGACTATAAAGAAAGCTGAGCGCCAAAGCTGATGCTTCTGAAATGTGGTGTTGGAGAAGACTCTTGAGAGTCCCTTGGACTGCAAGGAGATCCAACCAGTCCTGGGTGTTCACTGGAAGGACGGATGCTCAAGCTCAAACTCCAATACTTTGGCCACCTGATGTGAAGAGCTGACTCATTTGAAAAGTCCCTGATGCTGGGAAAGATTGAGGGCAGGAAGAGAAGGGGACGACAGGAGATGAGATGGTTGGATGGCATCACCAACTCAATGGACATGAATCTTGGTGAAATCTGGGAGTTGGTGATGGACAGGGAGGCCTGGCGTGCTGTGGCTCATGGGGTTGCAAAGAGTCGGACATGACTGAGCAACCGAACTGAACTGAGGCAGTCCCCCTGTCTCTGAGCTCGATGTCCTTACTTTGCCTAGGCCTAAGTTACCCAGGACCACCCTGGACAGCAAGCAGTTTTCCCTACCTCCTTGGAAGTTCTCAAATGTTGAGACTTCTATCAATATTCCATGAAAACCAGGTCTCTGCTACAAACATAAAGCCCTGACAGGTGTTTTAATGTTCAGTGGCCTTAGTGAAAAACGATCTGCACTTCAACATAAGTTTTATGGAGCCAATGTCGCAACTGATTACAGAAAATTCTTTTTTTTTTTTTAGTTTTTATTTTTTAAATTTTAAAAACTTTAATTCTTACATGCATTCCCAAACATCGAGAAGACATCATTGACAATCAGGGGTTCATAAGTTCAAGCCTCCCTACTCACGTGTATTTCCAAAAACTCTAGAAAAGGTCAAGTTCACAAATTGGGCTACATGGTAGAGCCAAATTCCCAGGTTTGAGTTAGACTAAGGAAATAAATTCTACTCTTTTCCTGAATTAAGAAATAATCAAAATCACAGCATAGGTTTTTTCCTTCACAGCTATGAGAGACCCCCTAAAGTTTAAAATAGGTTTGGACCAGTATTCCAAAATCCAGATGTTTTCCAAAATGCAGCATATTTGTAGGTGTCTTCATCCTAGCTTAACCTGTCCCATGTCATGCTCTCTTCCTAGATCTGAATATCTGAATTAACATGTATTCATTTCTGGTAAGATTAACAGCATATGACATGAATTGTCACAAAACAGCATTTAATTCAGCCAAGTTTTTTTCCCCTCTTTCTCCATTCCTCTATAATCTAGGGCACCCACTAGATGGATGGAGGAACATTTTAAGATGAAATTTTAAGTTGAAATCAGATAGTTTTAAGCAAAAACTGTATTCACATTTCTCTGCCAACCTCAAGGGAAATATATAATACTAACTGAAGATCACATGAAAGGGAGGTGCATCCAGACATTTCCTGGGTTTTTATATTTAACTTCCTTTAGACTCAAAGCAAAAGCACAAGGAGCCCACCTCCATTTCATAGTCTGTTAGCACGTTTCATAAAGGAGGAAAGATATGATTGAACACTTGAAATTTGCAGCAATTCTAATTATGTGTGATGCTGAATAAGATTAGCAACAATTGAAATGCTGAGAAGCAGACAACATCCTCAGAAACAGAATTAAGAAAAGTCTTGGCATCAGAGATTTAAGTGTGTAGGTCTGTTCCCAACTAAATTATAAGAGAAGATTTAAATTTAGCATATGTACATGTGTGCTAAGTCGCTTCAGTTGTGTCCAATTCTGTGTGACCCTATGGACTGTAGCCTGCCAGGCTCCACCATCCATGGGACTCTCCAGTCAAGAATACTGGAGTGGGTTTCTATGCCCTCCTCCAGGGGATCTTCCCAACCTAGGGATCGATCCCGTGTCTCTTATGTCTCCTGCATTAGCAGGCGAATTCTTTACCACTAGCACCACCTAGGAAGCCCCCAAATTTAGTACATATTGCAGAGCAAACCTGAGGATGGCTGACTCTCTTTGGTTAGGAAATCGTTCTTTAACTCTTTTGAGCTGAAGAACCTCAAGCATAAAAAACAAATACCCCTGAAGTATGAGGTTCACATATATTCTAATGCACTTAGCAATTAATCACTGCAGTGTCATCTGTAGGAGCAACACATCATCAGTCCACTTGGTACATTTTACAGGTCGTATCAGGTCATGTTTTGCATACATCTGGGATCAACATACCATAAAGAAGATATGTTAGGGTAATTATAAACATCATGACAGGTAAATGACAATATGGACAGTAATACCTTTGAAAAGCACAAATTAGTATGACTTTTTTTTCCATAAGAAAAAAATCATTCATTTCATTTGGTACTTTTTACAATTTCTGTTCTTACCTTCCTGAAATATCATTTATCTGCCAGGCTGTATTTATTTAAAAGCTTCTGGACTATTTAAATGAAATTATACTTAAACTACTTGCAAGGTCAGAGGACAAGTCCACAGATTTTGGCACGATCTCTGCCATTTGTTCAATTAACACACTGATGCTCTGAAAGTAAATCTGGTATTAGAGAGAGTTACATAATGCCCATTTATGAAACAAGCAAGTGAACTGTATTAGCTCTCTCAGAGAAGAGAGAGGACAGAGCCAAAGTCATGAGCAAACATAAGCTCCCACTTGGGCAAAGGTTGGGGATGGGGATTCAACAATTGAAAATAAGTGCTGGGTTAACTGAACTATAGGTCAAGCTCAGGGTCATGGCCAAGGGTGCCTCCCTAAATTTTGTACCTTGGTTTCCTTGCATGCTGCACCCAGCCTTGGTTTAAGGAGTATGATCATTTCAACCACATTTGATACTATGATGCATAGTATAGAGGAAGGCAATATTTTCCTTAGTGTGATTTATAGTCCTGACTCAGAAGTACTTGCAAAACCTGGTAAAACTGAGATTTTTTTGAATACCAAACCCTTAAACTGCTGAGAGAGATGCTCCAGAGAATGAGGCCTAGTAATTTTCATTTATAGTCACTTGGGATGATTCTAATGCATTTTAAAATAGATCCTCAAATACAAAAGAATGAAACTGGACTCCTACTTACATTATACACAAAAATCAACTCAAAATACAGTGGAAACATGAATGAAAGACCTGAAATCATAAACTTCCTGGAAGAAAATATATGTGGCAAACTCCTTGACATTAGTCTTACCAATGGTTTTTGGATTTGGTAACAAAAGCAAAGACAACAAAAACAAAAATCAACAAGTGAGACTACATCAAACCGAAAAAACTTATGCACAACAAAAGAAACCATCAACAAAATGAAGAGTCAAACTACGGAATGGGAGAAAATATTTTCAAATCATGTATTTGGTAAGGAATTAATAAATCCAAAATATATAAAGAATTCATACAACTCTATAACAAAAAATCCTAATTAAAAATGGGCAGAAGATTTGAATAAACGTATTTTCAAAGAAGATATACAAATGTCCAACAGGTACAGGGAAATGTGCTCAACCGTCGAGAATCGTCAGGGAAATGCAAATTAAAACCACAGTAAAACAACACCCCGTATCCTTTAGAATGGCAATTACCAAAAAGATAAGAAATAACAAGCACTGGCAAGGATGTGGAGAAAACAGAACCCTTGTGCACTCTTGATGGGAATATAAATTGCTGCGGCCCCTATGGACAACAGTATGGAGTTCCTCAAAAGATTAAAAATAGAACTATACATGATCCAGCAATTCCACTTCTGGGAATTTTTCCAAAGAAAATGACAACAGACGTAAAAGAGATCTGCAATGCCATGTTCATTACAACATTATTCACAACAGTCAAATTATGAAAATGAACTAAATGTATGGCAATGGATGAACAGATAAAGATGTGTACATACACACACAGACACACACACAATGAAATACTATTCTGCCACGAGAAAGCAGGGAATCCTGTTGTATGCAAAAACTTGGATGAACTTTGAGGCATTACACCAAATAAAGTCAGTCAGACAGAGAAAGACAAACACCGTGTGATCTCACTTATATGTGGAATCTAAAATAGCCAAACCCACAGAAACAAAGAGTACAAAAGTAGTTGCCAGGAGCCAGGAAGTAGAGGAAATAGGGAGAAATTGGTAAAAGGGTACAGATTTTCAGCTATACACCAAAAAATTTCTGAGGATTTTATGTAAAACATAGTGACTAGAGTTGATGACACTGTGGTATATAGTTGATATTTTCTGAGAGTAGATATTAAATATTCAAGGAAGGAAGACAAGAAGGAAGGGAAGAAGGAGTGAAGGAAGGCCCTTCAAATACTTGTTATATAACCGAATGATTGAATAAACAGACGGCAAGTGGAAACTTAGGCAGCGGCTTGGGAGTTATCTGTACTCTTGGCATTTTCTTTGAACAAAAACAAGGCAGAAGGAGGAAAGCATTGGCTTGAGAATTTACCCATTCCCAAAATTTACCATATTGCTTTTCCTAAGAGAATATATTCTAACATCTTCAAATAATTTCATGTAAAAATATTAAGCTCCAGGAGTTGGTGATGGACAGGGAAGCCTGGCATGTTGCAGTCCCCATGGTTGTAAAGAGTCGGACACAACTGAGCAACTGAATTGAAAACTATTAAATTTAGTCTGAAATATTATTTTGTACTAGATAATAGCAAATTGTTATTATCTCAGGTAAGTAAACTGAAAACAAGTGGCAATTGAACTTAACTTTTATGAACTTACATTTTTTAAATTTCTCCAATATTTTACTAGCCTGCTCACCCAGCATGCTATTAAATTAGCAAAATATATATTCTTAAGAATAGGGTACAAGTTTCATACTATTCTACAGAAAGCATAGACTTGTGGTATTTCCCTCTAGGGAAAAAGATTATCTTTTCAGGTTGGTTACAGAAGAAATACTTCCATTTAGGCAACTGGAACAATGATAGGGATTGACATTAGATTTTTGATTGTGGATAATACCTATGACTGTATTTTATAGATTGACATATTGCTTCTGGAAAAGGAACTTTTATGTTTTATAGTCTTGAATTCATTTTTGTTTTTTATACAATATATAACCCCTGTGGGCCCACCAAATCCTTACTCAATAGATACTCTGTTATGCCATTTATTACAACAATGATTATGATATGAAGACTTATTTTGGTGCTAACAAAGCCATATTGTAGGCTCAATAGCTAAAGTGGCAGAGCAGAATGGCCCACCAAGGTACAGTTTTTGAGAAAATATTGCCGAAGAACGTTCAGCTAGGGAAAAAGAGATTGTTTCTGTATGCTAGTTGAATACAGATTATAGCACTTCGGGGGATTTCTGGATGATGTTTAGAATTTGGGGCTTCCGTGAATGCACCAAAAGCCTTTTTCTGTTTTCTAGGAACAAAGCCTAAAGTACAGTAACCAGGGTAACAGATTCTAAGAAAAGGTGAATCCTCATCCTTTTCCACCCAGTCACTAGCTCCAACCCCCAGTTTAATGAGTTTTGGCCCTTTTCCCATAGGTATAAAGAGAAGACAAATGAAGTGCTCCACACCTAGACTGATGTGATAAGGAACTGGGAGAGTCAGACAAATACTGCATGATATTATATACACATAGAATTTAAAAAATAATACAAATGAATGCATATGCTAAACCAAAACAGACTCACAGACATAGAAAACTAAATTTGTGGTTACCAAAGGGAAGAGGGAAGTGAGGAGAGACAAATTAGAATTATGAGATTAACATATAACAAACTACTTTGTATAAAATAGATAAGTGACAATGATATAACTGTATAACACAGGGAAGTATAGCCATTATTTTGTATTAGTCTATAATGGAGTATAATCTGCAAAAATACTGAATCGCTATGCTGCACACCTGAAACTAATAAACATAATAAATTTCAAGCAATGAAAATATGAGTTTAATGTATATGAGCAATAAGCAAGTATCAGGGGATGTTACAAAAATGGGTCTCTGATTCTTTTGGGGTATTTTTCTAGGTAGCCTTTTGACTAAGGTTGAAGTATAAAACAATGTTTTACAAAGTGGAGCCTTGGACCACCTGCACAAAATCACTTGGAGAACTTGTTTATAGCGATGTAGTCTGAAGTATGCTTCTCTCTGCCTCTCCAGTCTGCTTTCCTGGGTTGGCATCATCTTCAGGTAGTCTCTCTCCTAGGATGCCACAGACTGCTCCAAAAGTCCTTGCTCTGCACAAGTAGCAAAACAGAAGCTCCTCTGTCCCAGCCTTTCCTAGATTACATCCAATTGGCCTGACTTACGTCACACTGATGATTCCTGCACCAGTCGGTGTGGGAGGGGATGATATATGGCCAGACTTGGGTTGTCTGTCTAGCCACAGTGCCAAGACAGGAGGTCAGTCTCATCCAAATTTCAGACTGTGGGAGGGGCAGTTAATCCTCAAAATCAGGCTGCAGCTACTAAAAGACAGCAAACTAGATACTAGCTTGGCAAAAACAAGAAATGCCTTTTATAAGGCAGTTTATATATGTTCATTTAGTTACTTTTTAGATATTTATGTATTTATTGGTACCATCCCTGACCTAAGAAGGATTTAAGATCAAACATCTGCTATTTTAAACCCCACACACAATGGAAAGAGATGAGTTCTCCCCAACAGTCAATATTTTTTTCACCTCAGTAAGCAGAAGTGAAACCTATTTGCTTTCTTTTTTAGCCATTTTACGAAGGTATGATTGACATGTGAAAATCTCTACATATTTAATGTATACAACTCTATGGGTTTGGGAATAAGTATACATCCATGAAACCATCACCACCAAGGCCACAGACATATCTATCACCTCCCAAACTTTCTGCTCACTACCTTTGCTATTATTATTTTTATTTTCCATGCCTGGCAAGAACATGTAACATAAGCTCTACATGGATAGTCCTGGAAGACACTGTTGGTAGGTGAAATAAATTAGACACAAAGACAAATAGTACATGATAGTACTTATATGTGGAATCTAAAATAGTCAACAATAAGGAAGCTGTGGTACATATATAGAATGAAATATTACTCAGTCATAAAATGGAATGCATTTGAGTTAGTTCTAATGAAATGGATGAACCCAGAACATATTATACAGAGTGAAGTAAGTCAGAAAGAGAAAGTTAAAATATCGTATTCTAACACATATATACAGAATGTAGAAAAATGGTTCTGAAGAATTTATTTACAGCCCTGCAATGGAGAAACAGACATCGAGAATAGACTTATGGACGTGGGGAGAGGGGAGGAGAGGGTGAGATGTATGGAAAGAGTAACATGGAAACTTACACTACCATATGTAAAACAGATAGCCAACGGGAATTTGCTGTATGGCTCAGGAAACTCAAACAGGGGCTCTGTATCAAACTAGAGGGGTGGGATGAGGAGGGAGATGGGAGGGAGGTTCAAAAGGGAGGGGATATATGTATACCTATGTCTTATTGATGTTGAGGTTGACAAAAAAACAACAAAATTCTATAAAGCAATCATCCTTCAATTAAAAATAAGATTTTTTTAAAAAGAAAAGAAAACAATCAAATTCATAGAAGCAGAGAACATAACCGTGGTTGCCAGTGGCTAAGAAGAAGGGAAACGAGGTGATGCAGATTTAACACCTGATACCAGGGTTGCTCATATGGTTATTAATTGAATTAGAAGTTCCCTGAGGGTACCTTTAAAATTCTTTATTGTCCTTATAGCTTCTGGCCTTGCTCCACATTTCTTTGTCTCCTTTACTTCCACATCACACTCTCATCTTTGCTCTCTGTAGTTTCGCTTTCTCACCATCTTCCAATGGGCTTAAAATGGTTTAGTGGAAAGTAGACTAAGAACATACAATGAACTAATAAGAGCATCGAGTGAATTTGAAATTGTATTCAGCTGCTAGAACAGAACTGAAATAACAGTTGTTTGAGCCAAATAAAGTTTTATTTTTCTATTAATATGGAAGCCCAGAGGAAGTAAGCCAACCAGGACTGATGAGAAAGACGGACAATGCTCTCAATGCCCTACACCTCTTCCATCATACGGCTGCATTGTCTTTGGCATGTGGCTTTCATTCTCAAGGCTGTCTCAATCAAAACAGAGCATATGCAGCTTCAACCATCAGGGGAGGCTGGAATAAGGTAAATGAGGGAAGGAAAGACAGCATCCATCTCCCCACCAAGTTGCTCCCTTTACAAATATTTCCTGGAGTCTCAACCCAATGACTTCTGCTTACACGTCAGTCATTCTTATCTATAGGAGAGACTTGAAATTGTAGGAGTCTGATTTTTTTTTCTTCTGCTTCTTGAGCACGGCACAGTGCTTCTCTTCCTTATCTCCACAATTCACTGCAACGTTACTAATGAAAAAACAAAAAGTAAATACTAAATAGAAAACTTACAGTCTTCACCACAAGTGAGTATCCATGGGTTCTTGAGACTCCGCAAAGTGAAAACTCAAACTTGTGAGCAACTCATTGTTCCTTTAAGAAACTCTCCAGGAAAAGTCTTGATAAAGCCTCCCACAAATTAAAATGAAAATCAATTTGATTTTAATTTCATCCAGTTTGATTAGACAATAAACATTAAGGAGTAATTTAATGAATAAAAGTGCCCATATTTTAGAAGATAATGGTACCATAAAGTAGAACCACTATACAATAAATGGGTAATTATGCATTCCCAATTTATCCAAGGGGAAAGGTTTATTAACACAAATCCCAGACAGAGATAACACTGTCTTGTTATTGAGCACTCAGTCATTTAGTTCCCTGCTATCAGATGAGAAATCTAAGGAAGCCTTTCATTTATACAGTAACATGGGTACCTCAGTTCCCTGACTTGCTATTAATCTCACTTCATTGGAGCTCAGGGCATATTCTTCACCTGAGCCCACCAGATTTTGTGTGTGTTTTCCTGGCCAACAAGAGCAAAATAACTTATTATTAATTTGAGAGAACAGCAGCACATAATAAAATATGATGAAACAACCATTCCCTTGGTATAAATATCCATTTAATGAAGAACAAACTGTAGACTTAGTCATTTAATTCTAAGAATATCTCTAGTCCCGACTGCTATATTCACTAATGCTTTCCAGACTAATCACATTTGCTCTACTTTTGCCTCCTATGCAAACTATTTTAATTGGAAAGTTACTAACGTCACCCATTTTTAATATTGTAAATGGGTTGTCCACAGAAATGATATCATTTTAAAAGGAGAGAAGCAAAAGAGTCTGTTAGGCATGCATCCCCGCAATTAATGCTGTGCCAATGTATTTTCATAATTTGTTTTGCTTGTAGTTTATTGCTGTCCCAGCGTCAATTCCCTTTTTGTCACAGGACCCTAATTTTTCTTTGAATATAAATATAGTGGGAAAATAGATCAAGGTCCCCTCAACTCCTGGCCAAGGATGGGCAGGAGGCCAGATGCTCTTTTCCTGGAACTTGAATTTTAAACAGAAAAACCCCACAGATTAAAAAGTTCAAGTTCAAGGAAATGAAGATGGCAGAGGAGTAGGTGGACGTGGAGTACATCTCTCTCCATGGATATATCAGGAATACACCGTCAGACACAGAAGTGCATGCAGAACACCAGCTGAGAGTGGACAGGAGTACCTGACCAGTGAAACAGAATATATAGAACCATGCAAAACTCAGTAGGAGGAAGGAACTAGGAGGGAAAACAGGAGTGTTAGTAGGACAGGACCTGCCCTCGGTGGGTGGGGGAACTGAAGCAGGGATCCAATTGCCACACTGGGCAACTGTCTGAGTCAGAGGAGAAACATTTAAGGCTAAGCATGAAACAGCTGATCTGTGGCAGCCTAAATGGAATGATAATCAGACAGTCCTTGCTGCAGCCATACATATCCCAGACAGGGACGCAGGTCCCCTAGAAGGTGCAGCAGCTGGGAGCTGGAGTTAAGAGATATTGGAACAATCCCAGATCGAGGGCTGTTGTTGACTGTGGAGAGACAGATAGAGGCGATGTGAGGGAGGAGATTGCGGTGGGAAATGCCTGTGGAGGGAAGCCTGGAAGCCATGGAAGCAAGGTGATAACTGCTGAGTCAACATAGCAGGTGGAGCCATCACCAAAGCCTCTCTCTCCCAACATGCCAGCATCGGCAGCTGAACGAGAGAGAGGCTGGCCCAGCAAATGCCTGATGCACTAAACTAGACAGTAGGACCCCAGCCAGGGTGCCCCTTTAAGTGCCTGATGTGCCGACCTAGAGAGTAGGACCCCAGCCGGTGGGGTTGGGGTGGGGGCTCAATATGCCTGATCTAACGAACAACAGAGAAAGACCCCAGGCAAGGGAGCCCTCTAAGTGCCTGAACAGGGGAAATTACAGAGAAAGACTGGCCAAAGACTAGCTTCTGATCGCCAGCTACAAGAGGCTCAAAAGAAGACTGATAGGGTCATAAGCCCTGAGGCAGAGGCAGTCCGTGTCCTTGCACACTTGGCACCACCAGGGTCCCCGCAAGCCAAGTAGCTGTGCCACCTTCACACTCAACTCTCACTGGGGCAGAGCTGCCACAGGCCAAAAAAAATGTCTTGCATCCATACACACAAGATTGCTTCAATCATGTCCAGCTCTTTGTGACGTTGTAGATTGTGGCCTGCCAGGCTTCTCTGTCAGGGGAGTTCTCCAGGCAAGAATACTGGAGCATATTGTCCAATGCTGGTTGCCATACCCTTCTAGAGCACCATATTTCTTGCTGCCCTAGCCATCAATTCCCGAGTACCTGGTGCTGCCAGAACCCCTGCGACCCAAGCAGCTGCACCATCTCCATTCCTGACCTTCACAGGGGCAAACCCAAGTTCTTCCAGGGCAGCCTCAGGAGCAAACCCCAGTAGATGACCCACATGCAAAGGTGGAAACAAAACCACAATTGAAACCCAGGGGCAGTGTG
Organism: Ovis aries; assembly: GCF_016772045.2. NCBI lineage: Eukaryota > Metazoa > Chordata > Mammalia > Artiodactyla > Bovidae > Ovis > Ovis aries. The sequence continues at coordinate 72,312,731 of NC_056058.1, forward strand.
GCTAAGGAAGAAAACCCAAAACCTTCCCAGCAGCTGTACAAGCTGAAGATTAAATCTACACAATCAACTAGGCAGACTCTGTATCTATGGAGTAGATAAAAGAATATTGAGAGCTCCCACAAAAGAAAATGCACTAGTTCTGATAGCAATGAACATTGGAGGCAAGAACACAGAGGAGTAGGACCAGATTAGAATCTGAACTCCCCTACAGCAGGTCCAGAGATCAGTACAGTGTTGGAGGGCATCCTCGGAAGGTGAGATGGACTGTGACTCCCAGGGAGGGAAAGGACTCTGACAGCAATGACTCAAGAGAAACATTTATTATTCTTATGTTTTGACTTGTTCTGTAGACTCTTTGGGATTTTTTCTTTCTTTTTTCCTCATCTTCTGTTGTAGTTGTCAATTTTATTGGTACTATGATATCCAATTAAGCTTTTGAGCTTTTTTTTTTCCTCAGTCACATTTTTTATCGTTGTTATAAACCTCTGCCTCTGCATTGGTCTTTAGCAGTTCTCTGCAGTTTTCCTTTCTTTTTCTTCTTTTCTCTTTTTTAAATTTTTTAAGCCTATTATTAGTTTTTCTACATTTATTCCTTTGTTTGCTTCTCCTACTGTTCTTTTCCCCTTGGAGTTAATCTTTAATGTATATAAATATTCTTCATCTACCTTTATTTAACTTTGCATATCTATTCTTTTTTTCTTTTCTTTCTTTCCTTTCCTCTCAACATATTTGTTAATTTTGTTTTCATTGTTTAATTCCACACTTGGCACCTTGCTTTAGTTTTGTTTTCCAGTTTGTGCTTTAATTAGTTTTGTTAATTTCTAAATATAATTTTTGATTTTCTTTGTTCACCAGGTCAATCTACTGTACTTTATTTTTGTTGGACTGTTTTGACTTTGCTCATGGGTGTATATGTATCTGTGTATGTTCCATTATTTTTATTATTATTTGCCTGATTTTTTAACTGCCATTTGTTTGGGGCTCATCTTTAGTTTCTCATGTTTGGATATTTGTTTTATTCTCAATTAATGCCATAACAAACCATTTGTGGCATATATCTTCCTGACTAAAGATCAAGCCCTGAGTCTTTGGAGTCGGAGCACTGACTTTAACACCCTAGACTACCAGAGAACTAACCAAAGGGAGTATCAAATAAGTGAGAACTCACAGGAAGGAAAATCACTTGCATACAAGACCGGGCATCACACCCCAACCTCACCTTGTGTAGGACGCCTTATCAAACCAACAAACAAAACAATAATACAAAGCCCAACATCAGCAGACAGGCTTACCACCTCACTCAGTCTTGCCAAACAGGAAAAACAAAACAACAACAACAAAACTCAGCACAAATCTCACCCTATGCAAAGCTTATAAAAACCACTAGACCAACCTTCAGTTCAGTTCAGTCGCTCAGTCGTTTCCGACTCTTTGTGACCCCATGAATCGCAGCACACCAGGCCTTCCTGTCCATCACCATCTCCCGGAGTTCACTCAGACTCACGTCCATCGAGTCTGTGATGCTGGCAGAAACCAAAAGGAAGAAAGAATTCAACCTTGAAATATGGGGAAAGGAGACCTCAAGCACAATAAGTTAAACAAATAACGATTAAAAGGCAGAGAAATACTACACAAATGAAGGAACAAACTAGAAACACAGAAGTCCAAATAAATGAAGAGGAACTAGGCAAACTATCTGAAAAAAGAATAGAGAATAATGATAGTCAAAATGATCAAAAACCTTGAAAGTAGAATGGAGAAGATGCAAGAATCAAATAACAAAAACCTGGAAGAATGAAAGAATAAACATACAGAGACAAACAACACAACTACTGAAATTAAAAATATTCTAGAAGGAATCAATAGCACAATATCTGAAGCAGAAGAACAAATCAGTGAGCTGGAAGACAAAATGGTGGAAATAACTTCTGAAGACCAGAATAAAGTAAAAAGAATGAAAAGAGCTGAGGATAGTCTCAGAGACTTCTGAGACAATACCAAACACACCAATATTCGAATTATAGGGGTCCCAGAAAAAGAAGAGAAAAAGAAAGGGTATGAGAAAATTTATGAAGAGATTATAGTTGAAAATGTCCACAACCTGGAAAAGAAAATATCAATCAAGTCCAAGAGGCACAGGAGTCCCATACAGGATAAATCCAAGGAGAAACAAGCCAAGACACATACTAATCAAACTGGCAAAGACTAAAACAAAGAAAGAATATTAAAAGCAGCAAGGGAGAAGCAACAAATAACATACAAGGGAAACCCCATACACTTAACAGCTGATCTTTCAGCAGAAATTCTGCAAGCTCAAAGGGAATAGCAGGATATATTTAAAGTACTGAAAGGGAAAAATCTACAAGCAAGATTATTGTACCCAGCAAGGATCTCATTCAAAATTGATGATGAAACAAACAGCTTTTCAGACAAGCAAAAGATAATTCAGTACCATCAAACCAGCTTTACAACAAATGTTAAAGTGAATTATACAGACAAGACATACAAGAGAAGAAAAAAGATTTACAAAATCAACCCCAAACAATTAAGAAAATGGCAATAGGAACATATATATCAATAATTAATTTAAATGTAAATGGATTAAATGCTCAAACCAAAAGACACAGACTGGCTGAATGGATACAAAAACAAGACCAATATATATGCTGTCTACAAGAAACCTATTTCAGACCTCAAGACACATATAGACTGAAAGTGAGAGGATAGAAAAATATATTCCATGCAAATGGGAAGCAAAAGAAAGCTGGAGTAGCAATCCTCATATCAGACAAAATTGACCTTAAAATAGAGATAAGAAAAGACACCACATAATTACCAAGGGATCAATCCAAGAGGAAGACATAACAATTGTAAATATCTATACACCCAACATAGGAGCACCTCAATACATAAGACAAACGCTAACAGACATAAAAGGAGAAACTGACAGTAACACAATAACAGAAGGAGACTTTAACACCACACTCACAGTAATGGGCAGACCATCAAAACAGAAAACTAAGAAGGAAACACAAGTCTTAAATGATACATTAGATGAGATGAATCTCACTGATATCTTCAGTTCATTCCATCCAAATACATAAAAATACACCTTCTTCTCAAGTGCACACGGAACATATTCTCCAAGATAGACCATATCTTGGGTCACAAATCAAACCTCAGTAAATTTAAGAAAACTGAAATCATATCGAGCATCTTGTCCTACCACAACACTATCAGACTAGATATCAATTACAAGAAAAAAACTGTTAAGAAACACAAACACATGGTGATTAAACAACACGTTTCTAAATAACTTTGAATCAGTTCTGATGAGATGGATGAAACTGGAGCCAATTATACAGAGTGAAGTAAGCCAGAAAGAAAAACACCAATACAGTATACTAACACATATATATGGAATTTAGGAAGATGGCAATGACGACCCTGTATGCAAGACAGGAAAAAAGACACAGATGTGTATAACGGACTTTTGGACTCAGAGGGAGAGGGAGAGGGTGGGATGATTTGGGAGAATGGGAATTCTAACATGTATACTATCATGTAAGAATTGAATCGCCAGTCTATGTCTGACGCAGGGTGCAGCATGCTTGGGGCTGGTGCATGGGGATGACCCAGAGAGATGTTGTGGGGAGGGAGGTGGGAGGGGGGGTCATGTTTGGGAACGCATGTAAGAATTAAAGATTTTAAAATTTAAAAAAAAATAAAATAAAATAAAACCAAAAAAAATAAAATATATTATTTTAATTATTTAAAAAAATAATAAATAAATAAATAAATAACAGGTTACTGAAGAAATCAAAAGGGAAATAAAAAGTTTCTAGAAACAAATAACAATGAAAACACAAAAACTCAAAACCTATGGGATGCAGCAAAAGCATTTCTAAGAGGGAAGTTTACAGCAATACATTCCTATCTCAAGAAACAAGAAAAACATTGAATAGACAACCTAACTTTATACCTAAAACAACTGGAAGAAGAAGACCCAAAAAACGCCAAAATTAGTAGAAGGAAAGAAATCATAAATATCTGAGCAGATATAAATAAAAAAAGATTCAAAAGAAATAATAGTAAAGATTAATGAAACTAAAAGCTGGTTCTTTGAGGAGATAAACAAAATTGAGAAACCCTTAGCCAGACTCACCAAGAAAAAAAGAAACAATCAAATCAAAAAAAATTACAAGTGAAAAAGGAGAAGTTACAACAGACAATGCATAAATAGAAAGGGTTATAAGAGACTCTTAAGAACAACTATATGAAGCAGAGACATTACTTTCTCAACAAAGGCCCATCTAGTCAAGGCTATGGTTTTTCCAGTAGTCATGTATGGATGTAAGAGTTGGACTATAAAGAAAGCTGAGTGCAGCAGAATTGTTGGTTTTGAACCGTGGTGTTGGAGAAGACTCTTGAGAGTTCCTTGGACTGCAAGGAGATCCAACCAGTCCATCCTAAAGGAGATCAGTCCTGGGTGTTCATTGGAAAGACTGATTTGAAGCTGAAATTCCAATATTTTGGTCACCTGATGTGAAGAGCTGACTCATCTGAAAAGACCCTGATGCTGGAAAAGATTGAATTCAGGAAGACAAGGGGACAACAGAGGATGAGATGGTTAGATGGCATCACTGACTCAATGGACATGAGTTTGGGTAAATTCTGGGAGATGGTGATGGACAGGGAGTGCTGTGGTTCATGGGGTCGCAAAGAGTTGGACACAACTGAGCAACTGAACTGAGCTGATATGGCAATAAAATGAATAACCTGGAAGAAATGGACAGATTCCTAGAAAAGTTCAATCTTCCAAGACTGAACTAGAAAGAAATAGAAATTATGAACAACACAACTACAAGCACTGAAATTGAAGCTGTGGCCAAAAATCCTCCAAAAAATAAAAGCCCAGGACCACATGGCTTCACAGAAGAATTCTATCAAACATTTAGAGAAGAGCTAATGCCTATTCTTCTAAAACTCATTCAAAAAATTGAAGAGAAAGGAACACTTCCAAACTCATTCTACGATGCCACCGACACCCAGACATCAAAACCAGAAAAAGACAACACAAAAAAAGAAAACTTCAGGCCAAGATCACTGATGAACATAGATGCAAAAATCCTCAACAAAATTTTAGCAAACATAATCCAACAACATATTAAAAAGTTCATACACCATGATCAAGTTGGGTTTATTCCAGGATGCAAGGATTCTTCAATATCCACAAATCAATCAATGTGATACACCATATGAACAAATTAAAAGATAAAAATCATATGATAATCTCAATATAGGCAGAAAAAGCCTTAACAAAATTCAGCACCCATTTATGATTAAAATTCTTCAAAAAATGGGCATAGAAGGAACCTATCTCAACATAGTAAAGGCCATATATCATAAGCCTTCAGCAGACATTATTCTCAATGGTGAAAAACTGAAAGCATTCCCCCTAAGATCAGGAACAAGACAAGGGTGTCCATTTTCACCATTACTATTCAACATAGTTCTGGAAGTCTTAGTTACAGCAATCAGAGAAGAAAAAGAAATAAAAGGAATCTGGATCAGAAAAGAAGAAGTAAAGCTTTGTTTGCAGATGACATGATACTGTACATAGAAAACCCTAAAGATAGTATCAAAATTATGAAGCTAATCAGTGAATTGAGCAAAGTTGAATGATACAAAATCAATACACAGAAATCACTTGCATTTTGTTGTACTAAAAATGAAAAATCAGAAAGAGAAATTCAGGAATCAATCTCATTCACCATTGTAACAAAAAGAATAAACTATCTAGGAATAAACTTACCTAAGGAGAAAAAAGAACTGTATACAGAAAATTATTACATATTGATGAAAGAAATCAAAGGCAATATAAATAGATAGAGAGATATTCCATGTTCCTGCATAGGAAGAATACTGTGAAAATGACTATACTACCAAATGCAAGCTACAGATTCAATGTGATCCCTTCCAAATTACCAGTGTCATTTTTCACAGAACTAGAACGAAAGTTTCACAATTCATATGGAAACACAGAAGACCCTGAATAGCCAAAACAGTCTTGAGAAAGAAGAATGGAGCTGAAGGAATCAACCTTCCAGACTTCAGATTATACTATCAAGCTACAGTCATCAAGACAGTATGGTACTGGCAAAAAAAAAAAAAACAAACATAAATATAGACCAATGGAACAAAATTAAAAGCCCAAAAATAAACCCATGCACCTATGGGTACCTTATTTTTGACAAAGCAGGCAAGAATATACAATGAAACAAAGAGCCTCTTTGATAAGTGGTGCTGGGAAAACTGGACAGCTACGTGTAAAAGAATGAAATCAGAACAATTCCTAACATCATCAGTTCAGTTCAGTTACTCAGTCGTGTCCAACTCTTTGCGACCCTATGGACTGCAGCACGCCAGGCCTCCCTGTCCATCACCAACCCCCAGGGTCTGCTCAAACTCATCTCCATTGAGTCATTGATACCATCCAACCATCTCATCCTCTGCTGTCCCCTTCTCCTCCTGTCTTCAATCTTTCCTAGCATCAGGGTCTTTTCAGATGAGTCAGCTCTTCACATCAGGTGGCCAAAGTCTTGCAGTTTCAGCTTCAGCATCAGTCCTTCCAATGAATATTCAAGGCTGATTTCCTTTAGGACGGACTGGTTACATCCCCTTTCAGTCCAAGCGACTCTCAAGAGTCTTCTCCAACACTACAGTTCAAAAGCATCAATTCTTCAGCACTCAGCCTTCTTTATAGTCTAACTCTCACATCCATACATGACTACTGGAGAAACCATAGCCTTGACAAGATGGACCTTTGTTGGCAAAGTAATGTCTGACAAAGATAAATTTAAAATGGATTTAAGACCTAAATATAAGACCAGAAACTATAAAACTCTTAGAAGAAAACAGGCAGAACACTTGATGACATAAATCAAAGCAATATCCTCTATGACCCACTTCCTAGAGTAATGAAAATAAAGTGAAAAGTAAAGTGGGACCTGATTAAACTTAACAGCTTTTTCACAGCAAAGGAAACTATAAGTAAGGTGAAAAGACAGCCCTCAGAATGGGAGAAAATAATAGCAAATGAAACAACTGACAAAGGATTAATTTCCAAATCAGCTCATACAACTCAATACCAGAAAAACAAACAACCCAATCAAAAAGTGGAGAAAAGACCTAAACAGACATGTCTCCAAAGAAGACATACAGCTGGCTAATAAACACATGAAAAGATGCTCAACATTGCTCATTATTCAGCTCAGTTCAGTTCAGTCGCTCAGTCGTGTCCGACTCTTTGCGACCCCATGAATTGCAGCACACCAGGCTTCCCTGTCCATCACCATCTCCCAGAGTTCACTCAAACTCACGTCCATTGAGTCGGTGATGCCATCCAGCTATCTCATCCTCTGTCATCCCCTTTTCCTCCTGCCCCCAATCCCTCCCAGCATCACTCTTTTCCAGTGAGTCAACTCTTCATATGAGGTGGCCAAAGTACTGGAGTTTCAGCTTCAGCATCATTCCTTGCAAAGAACACCCAGGGCTGATCTCCTTTAGAATGGACTGGATCTCCTTGCAGTCCAAGGGACTCTCAAGAGTCTTCTCCAATACCACCACTCATTACTAGATAGATGCAAATCAAAACTACTACAATGAGATACAACCTCACACCAGTCAGAATGGTTCTCATCAAAAAGTTTACAAACAATAAGTGCTGGAGAGGGTGTGCATAAAAGGGAACACTCTTGTACTGTTGGAAGGAATGTAAATTTATAGAGCCACTGTGGAAGATGGTATGCAGATTCCTTAAAAAAACTAGGAATAAAACCACCATATGACCTAGCAATCCCACTCCCAGGGATATACACTGAGGAAACCAAAATTGAAAAAGACACACGTATCCCATTGTTCACTGAAGCACTATTTACAATAGCTAGAACATGGAAGCAACCTAATGTTTATCAACAGATAAATGGATAAATAAATGTGGTACATATGCACAATGGAATATTGCTCAGCCATAAAAAGGAACACATTTCAGTCAGTTCTAATGAGGTGAATGAATCTAGAACCTATTATAAAGAATGAAGTAGGTCAGAAAGAGAAAGACAAATATCATATTCTAACACATATATATGGAATCTAGAAAAAATGATACTGAAGAATTTACTTACAGGGAAGCAATTGAGAAACAGACATCAAAAACAGACTTATGCACATGGGGAGAGGGGAGGTGAGGGTGAGATGTATGAAAAGAGTAACAGGGAAACTTATATTAACCACATGTAAAATAGACAGCCAACAGGAATGTGCTGTATGGTTCAGAAAACTCAAACAGGGACTCTGTATCCACCTGAAGGGGTGAAATGGGGAGGGAGATGGGCGGGAGGTTCAAAAGGGAGGGGATATATGTATACCTATGGCTGATTCACATTGAGGTTTGACAGAAAACAACAAAATTCTGTAAAGCAATTATCCTTCAATAAAAAATAATAATAAATGAACTACTTTTTCTTTTCCAATCAGGATTCTTTATTTTTCTTCTCTGATTACTGTGGCTAAAACTTCCAAAACTATGTGGCATAGTAGTGGTGGGTGGGCACCCTTGTCTTTCCCTGACTTTAGGGGAAATGCTGTCAATTTTTTGCCATTGAGGATAATGCTTGCTGTGGGTTTATCATATATGTTTTTATTATGGTGAGGTATGTTTCTTCTATGCCTCCTTTCTGGAGAGTTTTTATCATAAATGGGTGTTGAATTTTCTCAAAGGCTTTCTCTGCATCAATTGAGATAATCATAGGGTTTTTATCTTTCAATTTGTTAATGTGCTATATTACATTGATTGACTTGTGAATACTGAAGAATCCTTGCATCTTTGGGATAAAGCCCACTTAGTCATGATGTACAATCTTTTCAATATGTTCTTGGATTCTGTTTACTAAAATTTTGTTGAGGATTTTTGCATCTATGTTCACCAGTGATATTGTCCTGTTCAGTTCAGTCGCTCAGTCGTGTCTGACTCTTTGCGACCCCATGAATCGCAGCACGCCAGGCCTCCCCGTCCATCACCAACTCCCGGAGTTCACTCAGATTCACGTCCATCAAGTCAGTGATGTCATCCTGCCATCTCATCCTCTGTCATCCCCTTCTCCTCCTGCCCCCAATCCCTGCCAGCATCAGAGTCTTTTCCAATGAGTCAACTCTTCACATGAGGTGGCCAAAGTACTGGAGTTTCAGCTTTAGCATCATTCCTTCCAAAGAAATCCCAGGGTTGATCTCCTTTAGAATGGACTGGTTGGATCTCCTTGCAGTCCAAGGGACTCTCAAGAGTCTTCTCCAACACCACAGTTCAAAAGCATCAATTCTTCAGCACTCAGCTTTCTTCACAGTCCAACTCTCACATCCATACATGACCACTGGAAAGACCATAGCCTGTAGTTTTCTTTTTTGTGGCATCTTTGTCTGGTTTTGATATTAGGGTGACAGTGGCCTCATAGAATGAGTTTGGGAGTTTACCTTCCTCTGCAATTTTCTGGAATAGCTTGAGTAGGATAAGTGTTAGCTCTTCTCTAAATTTTTGGTAGAATTCACCTATGAAGCCATCTGGTCCTGGGCTTTTGTTTGTTGGAAAATTTTTTATTACAGTTTCTATTTCTGTGCTTATGATGCGTCTATTAAGATTTTCTATTTCTTTCTGGTCCAGTTTTGGAAGGTTATACTTTTTGAAGAATTTATCCATTTCTACCAAGTTCTCCATTTTATTATTACATAGTTGTTGATAGTAGTCTCTTATGATCCTTTGTATTTCTGTGTTGTCTGTTGTAATTTCTCCATTTTCATTTCTAATTTTGTTGATTTCATTCTTCTTCCTTTTGTTATTTTTTTTGATGAGTCTAGCTAATGGTTTGCCTTTTTTATTTACCCTCTCGAAGAATCAGCTTTTAATTGTGTTCATTTCTGCTATAGTCGCCTATGTCCCTTTTTCGTTTATTTATGTTCTAATTTTTATTATTTCTTCCCTTCTACTAATCCTGGGGTTCTTCATTTCTTCTTTTTCTAGTTGCTTTAGGAGTAAAGTTAGGTTATTTATTGATTTTTTTTTCTCTTGTTTCTTGAGGTAAGCTTGTATTGCTATGAAACTTCCCCTTAGCACTGCTTTTACTGAATCCCATAAGTTTCGGGTTGTCATGTTTTTATTTTCATTCATTTCTATGCATATTTTTATTTTCTTTTGGGCTTCTTCTGTGATTCATTGGTTATTCAGAAGCACGTTATTTAGCCTCCAATATTTGTATTTTTAATAGTTTTTTTCTTGTAGTTGACATCTAACCTTACTGCACTGTGATCAGAAAAGATGCCTGAAATTATTACAATTTTTTTTTCTAATTTACCAAGGCTAGATATACGGCCCGGATGTGATCTGTCCTAGAAAGTGCTCCGTGTGCACTTAAGAGAAAGGTGAAATTCATTCTTTTGGGGTGAAATGTTCTGTAGATATCAATTACGTCTAACTGGTCCATTGTATCATTTAAACTTTGTGTTTTCTAGCTAATTTTCAGCTTTGTTGATCTATCCACAGGTGTGTCAGTCAGAAAGTCGGTTCAGTTGCTCCACTGTGTCCGACTCTATGTGAACCCATGAACCGCAGCATGCCAGGCCTCCCTGTCCATCACCAACTCCTGGTCTCTACCCCAACCCATGTCCATTGAGTCGGTGATGCCAAACAAACATCTCATCCTCTCTCGTCCCCTTCTCCTCCTGCCCTCAATCTTTCCTAGCATTAGGGTCTTTTCAAATGAGTCAGCTCTTTGCATCAGGAGGCCAAAGTATTGGAGTTTCAGTTTCAACATCAGTCCTTCCAATGAACACCCAGGACTGATCTCCTTTAGGATGGAATGGTAGAATCTCCTTGCAGTCCAAGGGACTCTCAAGAGTCTTATCCAACACCACTGTTCAAAAGCATCAATTCTTCAGCGCTCAGCTTTCTTTATAGTCCAACTCTCACATCTATACATGACTACTGGAAAAACCATAGCCTTGACTAGACGGACTTTTGTTAACAAAGCAATGTCTCTGCTTTTTAATATGCTGTCTAGGTTCGTCATAACTTTCCTTCCAAGGAGCAAGCGTCTTTTAATTTCATGGCTGCAATCACCATCTGCAGTGATTTTGGAGCCCAGAAAAATAAAGTCAGCCACTGTTTCCACTGTTTCCCCATCTATTCGCCATGAAGTGATGGGATCAGATGCCATGATCTTTACTTTTTGAATGTTGAGTTTTAAGCCAGCTTTTTCACTCTCCTCTTTCACTTTCATCAAGAGGTTCTTTAGTTCTTCTTCACTTTCTGCCATAAGGATGGTGTCATCTGCATATCTGAGGTTACTGATATTTCTCCCGGCAATCTTGATTCCAGCTTGTGCTTCTTCCAGCCCAGTGTTTCTCATCATGTACCCTGAATATAAGTTAAATAAGCAGGGTGACAATACACAGCCTTGTTGTACTCCTTTTCCTATTTGGAATCAGTCTGTTGTTCCATGTCAAGTTCTAACTGTTGCTTCCTGACCTGCATACAGGTTTCTCAAGAGGCAGGTCAGGTAGTCTTTATTCCCATCTCCTATCAGAATTTTCCAGTTTATTGTGATCCACACAAAGGCTTTGACATCGTCAATAAAGCAGAAATAGATGTTTTTCTGGAACTCTCTTGCTTTTTTGATGATCCAGCGGGTATTGGCAATTTGATCTCTGGTTCCTCTGCCTTTTCTAAAACCAGCTTGAACATCTGGAATTTCATGGTTCATGTATTGCTGAAGCCTGAATTTTGAGCATTACTTTACTAGTGTGTGAGATGAGTGCAATTGTGTGGCATTCTTGGGCATTGCCTTTCCTTGGGATTGGAATGAAAACTGACCTTTTCCAGTCCTGTGGCCACTGCTGAGCTTTCCAAATTTGCTGACATATTGAGTGCAGCACTTTCACAGCATCATCTTTTAGGATTTGAAATAGTTCAACTGAAATTCCATCACAGAACGACAGAATGCAGCCCACTGGAGAAGGGAATGGCAAACCACTTCAGTATTTTTGCCTTGAGAACCCCATGAACAGTATGAAAAGGAAAAAAGGCAGGACACTGAAAGATGAGCTCCCGGGTCACTAGGTGCCCAATATGCTACTGGAGACCAGTGGAGAAATAACTCCAGAAAGAATGAAGGGCTGGAGCCAAAGCAAAAACAACACCCAGTTGTGGATGGAACTGGTGATAGAAGCAACGTCCGATGCTGTAAAGAGAAATATTGCATAGGAACCTGGAATGTTATGTCCATGAATCAAGGCAAATTGGAAGTGGTAAAACAGGAGATGGCAAGAGTGAACATCAACATTCTAGGAATCAGTGAACTAAGATGGACTGGAATGGGTGAATTTAACTCAGATAACCATTATATCAGGAGAAAGCAATGGCACCCCACTCCAGTACTCTTGCCTGGAAAATCCCACGGACGGAGGAGCCTGGTAGGCTGCAGTCCGTGGGGTCGGCAAAGAGTCAGACAAGACTGAGTGACTTCACTTTCACTTTTCACTTTCATGCACTGGAGAAGTAAATGGCAACCCACTCCAGTATTCTTGCCTGGTGAATCCCAGGGATGGTGGAGCCTGGTGTGCTGCTGTCTATGGGGTCGCACAGAGTCAGACACGACTGAAGCGACGCAGCAGCAGCAGCAGCAGCAGCAGCAGCAACCATTATATCTACTGCTGTGGGCAAGAGTCCCTTAGAAGAAATGGAGTAGCCACCATAAGTCAACAAAAAAGTCTGAAATGCAGTACTTGGATGCAGTCTCAAAAATGACAGCATGATCTCTGTTTGTTTCCAAGGCAAACCATTCAACATCACAAGTCTATGCCCCGACCAGTAATGCTGAAGAAGCTGAAGTTGAATGATTCTATGAAGACCTACAAGACCTTCTAGAACTAACACCCAAAAAAGATGTCCTTTTCATTCTAGGGGACTGGAATACAAAAGTAGGATTTTAAGAAACACCTGGGGTAACAGGCAAATTTGGCCTTGGAGTACAGAATGAAGCAGGGCAAAGGCCAATAGAGTTCTGCCAGGAGAATGCACTGGTCATAGCAAACACCCTCTTCCAACAACCCAAGACAAGACTCTACACATGGATATCACCAGATGGTCAACACCACAATCAGACTGATTATATTCTTTGCAGCCAAAGATGGAGAAACTCTATACAGTCAGCAAAAACAAGAACGGGAATGGACTGTGGCTCAGATCATGAACTCCTTATTGCCAAATTCAGACATAAATTGAAGAAAGTGGGTAAAACCACTAGACCATTCATTTACCACTTAAATCATATTTGTTAGCATTTGCCTTACATATTGAGGTACTCCTATGTTGGGTACATATGGATTTATAATCGTTATATCTTCTTCTTGGATTGATCCTTTGATCATTATGTAGTGTCCTTGTCTCTTTTCACAGTATTTATTTCAAGTCTATTTTATCTGATATAGAGCATTGCTACTCCTGCTTTCTTTTGATCTCTATTTGCATAAAATACCTTTTTTCCAGCCATTCACAGTTTGTATGTGTCCCTTGGTTTGAGGTGGGTCTCTTGTAAACAGCATATACAGGGGTCTTGTTTTAATATCCATTCAGCCAGTCTTTGTCTTGGCTGGGGCATTCAACTCATTTACATTTAAGGTAATTATTGATAAGTATGATCACATTGCCATTTACTTTGCTGTTTTGGGTTCGAGTTTATAAACCTTTTCTGTGTTTCCTGTCCAGAGAAGAGACTTCAGCATTTATTGAAGAGCTGGCTTGGTGGTGCTGAATTCTCTCAGCTTTTGCTTATCTGTAAAGCTTTTGATTTCTCCTTCATATTTGAATGAGATCCTTGCTGGGTACAGTAATCTGGGTGGTAGGTTTTCCTCTTTCATCACTTTAAGTATGTCCTGCCATTCTCTTCTGGCCTGAAGAGTTTCTATTGAAAGATCAGCTGTTATCCTTATGGGAATCCCCTTGTGTGTTATTTGTTGCTTTTCCCTTGCTGCTTTTAACATTTGCTCTTTGTGTTTGATCTTTGCTAGTTTGATTAATATGTGTCTTGGGATGTTTCACCTTGGGTTTATCCTGTTTGGGACTCTCTGGGTTTCTTGGACTTGGGTGGTTATTTCCTTCCCCATTTTAGGGAAGTTTTCAACTATTATCTCAAGTATTTTCTCATGCCCTTTCTTTTTGTCTTCTTCTTCTGGGACTTCTATGACTCGATGTTGGGGTATTTAATATTTACCAGAGGTTTCTGAGGTTGTCCTCATTTCTTTTAATTCTTTTTGCTTTTTTTCCCTCTGCTTCACTTATTCCCACCATTCTATCTTCCACCTCACTTTTCCTAGCTTCTGCCTCAGTTATTCTATTGATGATTCCCTCCAGAGTCCATTATTCATTATTGATAGACTCTCACTGATCATGACAGATGACATGATCCTCTACACAGAAAACCCTTAAGACACCACCAGAAAATTACTAGAGCTAATCAATGAATATAGTAAAGTTGCAGGATATAAAATTAACACACAGAAATCTCTTGCATTCCTATACACTAACAATGAGAAAACAGAAAGAGGAATTAAGGAAACAATCCCATTCACCACCGCGATGAAAAGAATAAAATACTTAGGAATAAATCTAGCTAATTCACAGAACTAGAACAAATAATTTCACAATCTGTATGGAAATACAAAAAAACCTCAAATAACCAAAGCAATCTTATGAAAGAAGAACAGAACTGGAGGAATCATCCTGCCTGATTTCAGACTATACTACAAAGCTTCAGTCATGAAGACAGTATGATACCGGCACAAAGACAGAAATATAGATCAATGGTACAAAATAGAAAGCCCAGAGATAAATCCATGTATCTATGGACACCTTATCTTTGGACAAAGGAGGTAAAAATATACAATGGAGAAAAGACAATCTTTTTAACAAGTGGTGCTGGGAAACCTGGTCAATCATCTGTAAAAGAATGAAACTAGAACACTTTCTAACACCATACATAAAAATAAACTCAAAATGGATAAATGTAAGACCAGAAACTATATACTCCTAGAGGAAAGCATAGGCAAAACACTCTCTGACATAAATCACAGCAAGATCCTCTATGACCCACCCCCCAGAGTAATGGAAATAAAAGCAAAAATAAACAAATGAGACCTAAATAAACTTAAAAGCTTTTGCACAATGAAGGAAACTATAATCAAGGTGAAAAGACAGCCTTCAGAATGGGAGTAAATAATAGCAAATGAAGCAACTGACAAACAACTAATCTCAAAAATATATAAGCAGCTCATGCAGCTCAATACCAGAAAAATAAACGACCCAATCAAAAAATGGGCCAAAGAACTAAACAGACATTTCTCCAAAGAAGACATACAGATGGCTAACAAACACGTGAAAAGATGCTCAACATCACTCATTATCAGAGAAATGCAAATCAAAATCATAATGAGGTACCATCTCATACTGGTCAGAATGGCTGCTATCAAAAAGTCTACAAGCAATAAATGCTGAGGAGAGCGTGGAGGAAAGGGAACCCTCTTACATTGTTTGTGGGAATGCAAACTAGTACAGCCACTATGGAGAACAGTTTGGAGATTCCTTAAAAAACTGGAAACAGAGCTGCCATATGACCCAGCAATCCCACTGCTGGGCATACATTCCAAAGAAACCAGAATTGAAAGAGACACATGTACCTCAATGTCCATCACAGCATTGTTTACAATAGTTAGGACATGGAAGCAATCTAGATGTCCATCGGCAGACAAATGGATAAGAAAGTTGTGGTACATATACATAATGGAACACATTTGAATCAATTCTAATGAGGTGGATGAAAGTGGAGCCTATTATACAGAGTGAAGTAAATAAGAAAGAAAAACACCAATGCAGTATATTAACACATATATATGGATTTTAGAAAGATGGCAACAACAACCCTATACACAAGACAGCAAAACAGACACAAATATAAAGAACAGACTTTTGGACTCTATAGGAGAAGACGAGGGTGGGACAATTTGAGAGAATAGCATTGAAACATGTGAATTACCATATGTGAAACAGATGACTAGTCCAAGTTCGATGCATGAAACAGGGGACTCAAAACTGGTGCACTGGGACAACCCAGAGGGATGGTATGGGGAAGGAAGTGGGAGGGGTGTTTGTGATGGGGGACACATGTATACCTGTGGCTGATTTATGTCAATGTATGACAAAGACCACCACAGTACTGTAAAATAATTAGCCTCCAATTAATTTTAAAAATTAGAAAATGTTAAAAATAAATTAATTAACTAGTTCAATTTTTTTAAGTTCAAGTTCATTCATCCAACAGAAGTCCCAACATAAGGACCATCCATACTTGCTCCCTGAATTTTCAGAGCAACTGTGATCATTTATAAAATTTACATCTCTACACTATTGTTCAACTCTTCTCTGAACTACTCTATATTCTTTCAACAGCTACTATTTTGCTTAGGCTTATGGAAGTTTATTTGCTTTTGATTAAAGAACCATAATTGGTATGAAGAGCAAAAACCAACTGTGATAACAGCACAAGCCCCCAAAGTCCTTTTACATCCTTGAGTGCTGTGCTTCTAAAGTAAATGGGGTGAATATAATCCTTCCCAATTCTTGAAAGAAAAATATAAGTTAGCTCTACAGAAAAAGTGCTACAAAGTTCTTAAAGCTTGACTTATAATTCAGAACTTCTGTACTTCACGACCATGTTTGCCAAACAGATATATTTAATAATTTAATTATAATTATCTGATGCACACAGGAAATGTAAAGATTTGAACCAACATACCACTGTTTTTAAACTGCAGCATTGTTGTCTTTTTAAGTATTTAGTTTTGAAAGAATGTTCTGACCTGAACCACAATAATAAGAAGGAAAAAGATACACAGTAAAAGGAACTTTGTTCCTAGAACCCAACTAGCTTTAATCTTTAACACTCTTTATATTACATGTGGCACCTTACAAGGAAACAGAAAAACAAACCTTTAACCTAAATGGTCCTTATCTTTGGGCTTCTTCCTGTATTAACTATAAATTACAATTACTGGGAAACTAAAAGATGCATTAGTTGAAGGTTACTCCTTTTGAATAGGTGGATCAGAAGTTCTTTCTTACTTCATTGATCAAAATGCTTGAGCCATATTATCAAAGAATAAGGAGCCAGCCATGAATAAGAGAGAAGAATATTTAGGGAAAAAATAGAGAACTATGCACATAAATTGCTATTATTTTCCTTTACTACACATCTCCCAACTTTCAATTTCATCCACTTCTAAGGGTTTTTTCTAGTTCATCTCTATAGAAAAAAAATAAAAGCTCAAAATATTCTTTATCAATTGCCACTTATCAAAATTCTGAAGGTCTTTCAAAGCATCTAACAAGAAAAAAAAGTTTCGTTGATAAATAAAAAAGTCCACAATGGTATTTAATGATAACAATTTACATTTTACTTACTCAGCGCACATTCGATCACCCACATCCAAACATGAAACTGGTATCTCTTTCACCAAATTATAAAGGTTTTAAATGGGATATAAAATGATAAATGGGCAATAAACTGCTTTCCTATGAGAGAATTTTAGGACTATTTAAAGTAAAAAATAAATAGAATCAATATGAATTGTACTAGTGTGGGAAAATGATTGCTTTCTGTTTACATTGTGGAAGTATGGCATTGTGCTATATTTATGTTTTATTTATTTTTCAACTGTGAACTATTTCATACTTAGAAAATAACACACACAATGTTTAATTTTTCTTCAGATGTATGGTTCCAATAATTACAAAAACAACACCTAGCACCCAGAACCCAGCTTAAGGAAGATAACCATATGGATATTCTGAAGATCTCTGAATGTTCCTTCCTGAATAGAGGCACTTCATAACCCCTGAGAGGTAACAGCTGAACTAAATTTCTTTTCATTATCATTTGGTTTTTCTTAGGCTTGTCCAACAAACAGAGATGGCCAAGTTGAAAGGCTTGCTTACACATGTTTAATGTTTAGACAGATATTCCCACAATGTTTATTTATCTATTTATTGATCAGCATTGTGTTTTTGAAATCCATCTGTGTTTCATTCCTAAATAGTAAATACTATTACTAAATAGTTCAATACTAAACCACTATACACACAAGCCCAATTTGGTTATCCACTGTTTTTAATGATGGAATTTGGATTGTTTCCTCTATTAAGAAAAAAAGCTGTGATAAATACACACACCTGCTCACTCAGATACGTATACGAGTTTTTTCAAGGTGTGCCTAGGTGTACAATTGCTTGTTCTTAGGGTACACATATCTGTTTTTCTGCTAGATAATACTAACTTGCTTCACACAAGATTATACAGTTGACCCTTGAACAACCAGGGTCCACTTATTCAGGGATTTAAAAAAATAAATAAATACACTAGAAAATTTCTGGAGATTTGCAACAATTTGAAAAAACCCACAAATGAACCGGGTAGCCTAGAAACATCAAAAAATAAGAAGAATAAAATGTTAGGTACACCATAAATGCATAAAATATATGTAGATACTAGTCTATTTTATCATTTACCCCTATAAATTACACAGAAATATATTATCACGTTAAAATTTATCAAAACATATGCACATAAACTGTGCATAAGGCCATTTACAGTCAAGAGAAATGTAAACAAAGGTAAACATGAAGAATTAAGTTATAACTGCAAAAAATTAATGGTAGTGCATACCATAGTCTTGCTGTAGCCGCTTCTTGTTGCTACTGCGGAGACATTGTGTGTTGTGAGGCTCAGCTTCAAAGGCTGAAGACGCCAGTCATCCTCAGGTTAGCAGGTGTCGCTCCAGTAAATCTTGCACCATGGAAACGTGATCTCTCGCTGTTCTCGTGATCTATCGCGGTTCTGGTGATCTCTCGCGGTTTTCGTGATCTCTCGCGGTTCTCGTCTAATTTCCATCATTAATGAAGTACCTTAAACGTTGAATAACACTACGGAACCCATATACAAAGTGCCACTAGTGATGCTGGGTGTGCTCCCAAGAAGCAGAGAAAAATCATGCTATTACAAGAAAAAAGGTTAATTGCTTGATATGTATCGTAGATTGCGGTCGGCAATTGTGACTGCTGCCATTTCAAGAAAAGTGAATCCTGTGTAAGGACCATTGTAAAAAACAAAAAGTAGCGCAAATTTGTGAAGCCATCCCTGCAGCTACAAAACCTTGCCCTTTTTGCAAAATACCTTTTAATCTCATATCGTCGACGATTCAGCTTTTATGTGGGTGCAGGATTGTTACAAGAAACGGTACCTATAAGACTCTAATATAATTGAAGAAAAAGTGAAGTCAATATATGACAGTGTAAAGCAAAAAGGATATAAAGCTGGAGAATTTAATTCCAGCAAAGGATTGGGGCCATATTAGAAAACTTAAAAAGTCAGACAGAAATTATAGTCTATTTCTATAAAGAGCATCCTGTGTGCCTGCCCCTCTTGTCAACCCTTTCACATCCTCCACCTCTTCTGCCTCTGCCATCCCTAAGACAAAAACCACCCTTGCCGTCTTCTCCTCCTTATCCTACTCAACAACGAGAAAAATGATGAAGACCTTTATGATGATCCATTTCTACTTAATGTAGTAAATAATCATCATATTGTACAGTTAATAAACCCATCTGTTGTTTGTCTTTCCAAATCTGATAACTATATAGCAAGAACTGTTTAAGATGTTTTTTTGTCATCATCAGCTAAGCATTCAATATTAGAATATCATTTGCAAGACAGTCTGGATATTAATCCTATGACATTCATAAGTATTGTAAATAAACCATAGTTTTTAGTTTGCATTTTAATGATTTATAGTCTTTTGACAAATGTAAGGTCTTACATTTTGTAAAGTTATTGTATTGTCTCCTGTATAATTTGAGGTTTTGTGTCATATTTAATATAATAAACAATATGTTTCTCTAAAAATATAAAATTACATCTTTTATAGTTAATGTCACCAGGAATTGATTTTTATGTGTGAGTCTGTGGACTTTGTGAAGTGGGATTCAATTTTGTGCTTTCCATATAAACGTGTGTCAAAAACATTTTTATTGCTAAACCTACCTTTTCTCCCATTATCTGTACAGTACTATTAATATATAATGTTTTCATATATAAGCATGAGATATTTGGATATATGGATTTATTTCCAGGATTTCTAACTTTCCATTCATTAATTTATCTGTTAGCATTTTTTGCCCATGCTGTTGCTTCGTCCTGAAAAGCATCTCCAGTGGGTCTCTTCTTTGCTTAATGTATTCTCCATTTAAGTCTTTTCTCAAAGAGTACTTTTCTGATATTTTAATGTAAAATAGTCCCTGGTCTCTCATTTTTCCCCACATCATATTGTATTCATTATATCCTTTACCATAGCTTTATATTTATATTATTTGTCTGTTTAATACCTGCATCTTACATTAGAATATGTTAATAGAACCATGAGAACTGAGACCTTGTCTGTCTTGGTCATTTACGCCTCTTCACTGCTTTTGGAATACTTGGAAGAGTGTAGATATTTAATGAAATGTTTTTCAAGGAATAAATGAAATAGGTACAAAATTTGCAGTCATTTATGAGATGACAAATCTTGGACAAGTTACTTATTCATTCTGAATGGCACTTCTAAAATGTCAATATCATTTCCTTATTTGCAGGTTACGGCTTAGGGATAATTTTTAAAATGTGCCCACCATGGTGCCTGGCACCCAGAAAGTGCTTTGTAAATAGTATATAATATTATATATCATCCACTGATAAGAAATAAGATGTAGCTTACCATCAAGAGAACCCCAAATATAAAGCTATGAAATATCAAAAGAGAATTTTGGAATCTTATTTGATTATAAAAAGTAAAATATTTTTAGAAAGAACTCTCTCAAACTACTTTAAATAAAAGAGGGACTCCATTAGGAATTTATGGTGGTATCCCATGGAACACAAGACCAGACATAGGGAACCAAGGCATCCTCCTCTCTCTCTCTCTCTCTCTCTCTCTTGCTCTCACACTCATTGCTGCTTTCCTCTGCAATTAATTTAATATCTTATTCATTACAACTAGTTTTCTGTTTCATAGTTTATTTGGCAGCCACAGTCTACTGGGTTTGTATGTTACAAATTCAACCAATCATAAGAAAGCTGATCTTTTCAATCTCAATTCCAAATTTTCATGGAAAGGGTTGATTTGACAGCTTTGGTTCATACACACACCATTCAACAAACCAGTTGTGGTTAGAGAGCAAGGTCATATTATACAAACACAGCAGCTCCCTCTGATCCGTGTGGGTGGAGAAAGCATGACCCACTCACCACAAGGAAGATCACAAAGAAGCACCCACTCTCTATATATTTTTAAAATGTTGATCCCATCTGATCTTTAAGCATCGGCTCAAAAACGAACCACAATGAAAGGCACTGTACAATGAAAAGACCACTACTGTGAAAGTTAAAAGACTTGGTTTCCAGTTTCCAGTTAACCAGCTGGAAAATTAAGAGAAGTCACCGTACAGTAGAAGCATTAAATAGTACTATTTTTGTTGATTTATATTTTTATAATTGGATCTTTTCAATGATGGGCTAAATCCCAGGATATGCTGATGGCTATAAATAACATTTGTTTTTCTCCAAAGTTAAAGAAAGATAGATATTGAGATTGACTCTCCTATCATGAAACTCTTATTTTACCTGACATACTGAATGGCTCCAAAAGGGCAAGGCACTGAGAAGGATATATTTTCCTTCCCTCATTTGACCAAACATTCCTCTGGAGGGATCACTCCCATGGTGACAGCTTCCGGCAAATTTGACAGTACCATCACCAATTAAAGTACCTATTTTCCTGAAAGTCAGTACCCATTTTATTCTAGATGTGCAATTTGGCCTCTTTCTGTCATAAATCTTCTCTCCTGGATGGCAGTTTGAAGAAATATATACCACTGCTTGATTTCTCTCATACCATGGGAAGCGTCAGCCCACTGAAACTCATCCACTTAGCAACTAATTAGTTTTCGCTTTATAGTCCTCAGACTCAAAAAGCACTATCCCCAGGTCCATGGGGCAAAAGACCTAGCAGATAATAGTTTGCAAATGAGTTAGACAGCAAGGCCTTTAATGTAAAATGAATCATGTGTTAAAACTGTACTACAGTGATGCAGGCATACGTGGGAAAGGATGATTAGAGCAGCTAATGCTTCTTTTTCCGTGCAACTACCCAATACCAGGTATTAAGCTAAGATGTTTAAATAGGTTATCTCATTTAATCCTGTCATAAAATCTCCATTCTTAAAATGAGGAAAACGAGGCTTGAAAATGAGTTTCCCAAATTACACAGAAAAAAAAGTGGGGGCATTGTTGAGTGCAAGTTTCACAAACTCAAATGCTCAAAGGAGCCAAGCAGGGAAAACAAATGAATAAATTAGGTGTGAAAGTGTTAGTCACTGAGTCATGTATGACGCTTTGTGAGCCCATGGACTATAGCCTACCAGGCTCCTCTGTCCATGGAATTCTCCAGGCAAGAACTGGGTTGCCATGTTCTTCTCCAGTGGATCTTCCTGACCCAGGAATCAAAACTTCATCTCCTGCATTGTAGGCAGATTCTTTACTGTGGCACTTACATGTGAAACAAGAAAGATTTTCTTTGCCTCTGCAATTAAGAATACACTCTCTCCCAACAACTTTCAAGTATACAATACAGTAATATCAACTATAAATGTTCTCACCACAAAAAAATAAAGGGCTCTTATCTGATGGGCTTCTCAGGTGGCAGTAGTGGTAAAGAATCCACATGCCAGTGCAGGAGATGCAAGAGACGTAGATTTGATCCCTGGGTTGGGAAGATCCCCCTGGAGTTGTTGTTGTTCAGTTGCTCTGTCATGTCTTACTCTTTGTGACCCTATGGTTCCCGGTCCTTCCCATCTCCCAGAACTTGCTCAAACTTATGTCCATTCAGTCGGTGATGCCATCCAACCACCTCCTCCTCTGCCATCCCCTTCTCTTCCTGTCCTTAATCTGTCCCAGCATCAGAGTCTTGTTCAATGAGTCAACTCTTGGCATCGGATGGCCAAAGTATTGGAGCTTCAGCTTCAGCATCAGTCCTACCAATGAATATTCAGGATTAATTTCCTTTAGGATAGACTGGTTGGATCTCCTTGCAGTCCAAGGGACTCTCAAGAGTCTTCTCCAACACCACAGTTCAAAGGCATTAATTCTTTGGCATTCATCCTTCTTTATGGTCCAACTCTCACATCCATACATGGCTACCAGAAAAACCATAGCTTTGACTAAATGGACCTTTATTGGGAAAGTAATTTTTTTGGTTTTTAATATGCTGTTAAGGTTTGTCATGGACAGAGGAGCCTGGTAGGCTGCAGTTCATGGGGTCACTAAGGGTCAGACACGACTGGGGGACTTCACTTTCACTTTTCATTTTCATGCATTGAAGAAGAAAATGGCAACCCACTCCAGTGTTCTTGCCTGGAGAATCCCAGGGACAGGGGAGCCTGGTGGGCTGCCGTCTATGGGGTCACACGGAGTCGGACACAACTGAAGCGGCTTAGCAGCAGCAGCAGCAGCAGGTTTGTCACAGCTTCTCTTCCAAGGAGCCAGTATCATTTAACTTCATGGTTGCAATTACCATTTGCAGTGATTTTGGAGCCCAAGAAAATGAAGTTTTTCATTGTTTTCACTGTTTCCCTATCTATTTGCCATGAAGTGATGGGACCAGGTGCCATGACCTTCATTTTTTGAATGTTGAGTGTTAAGCCAGCTTTGTCACTCTCCTCTTTCACTTTCATCAGGAGGCTCTTTAGTTCTTCACTTTCTGCCATAAGGGTGGCGTCATCTGCATATCTGAGGTTATTGATATTTCTCCCGGCAATCTTGATTCCAGCTTGTGCTTCATCCAGCCCAGCATTTTGCATGATGTACTCTGTATACAAATTAGGAAATGGCAACCCACTCCCATATTCTTGCCTGGAAATTCCCATGGACAGAGGAGCCTGGCAGTCTTCTTAAACTTAGACAATGTTACATATCAGTTATATCTCAATAAATCTAGAAGAAATAAGAAAAGAACACTGTCTCCTTTTCCTTGAAAATATCTACCCTCTATATCCAGTCTTTATTTTCAAAGGTACATTTTCTCTATTACAAGAAAAGCAACAATGTGAAATGCTTATTGTCCCAGCTCTGAAGTCAGGACAAAATATAGAAGGATAGAAACTATGGCAGAGTCTAGAGGGCATGTCTTGACTAAATGGAGGAGACAGAGTAACACTCCAGTTGATTGTTCCCCTATGATATAAACACATTTTCTAAGGAAAAATGAAAGTCTGGATTTTTACATAAAATCCTCCAGTTTTTAAACGATGGCCCAAACAACTTAAAAATATAATATATAGGTCAAATAAAATACCTACAAATAAGTAAAAATGAAGATTCTCCACACTTGGAACTTAACTATGCCAGTAACAACTGTGTCCTTAGCTTTTCTAATCTGTTTTCTCACTTGTAAAATAAAGGTTAAAAATAGGATCTACAATACAATTGTTTAAAGGATTACATGAGATTTAAAGAAAAGCCCTCAGTGCTTAGTAAATGATCAATAAATGCTAGGTAATCTTTATGCTAACTAATTGAGTAAGGAAACTCATGCTTTTCACATTGTATTGCCACTCATTTAGCCAACTGAGTATTCTTCATGGTGATTTCTCCTCATTCTGTTATATCGTGTAGTTGCTTTCTCTCCATATAATTGTGATTAATCCCATGAATTTCTTTAGCTGGAATGCTTAGAATGCTAAACATTGGCTTTGGTCACCAATAAAAGAAATATCTAAAGAGTTTAGACTCAACTGTATCACAAAAGTTGTGTGTGTGTGTATGTGTGTGTGCCACATTTCACTCTGCATGCTAAGAAATTTACATATTCCTAAAACTAGCATATTTTGTGATCCCAATATAGCTGCTAATACATATCCATCACTTTCTTATCCATATGTAGCAGGAAAAGAGAACATCATTACTCCTGAATTCTCAGCAAAACCCTGAATTTCACTCCTATTAGAATTAAAGAGACATGAGAACCAAAGCAGAACCAAAGAATACAGCCAATGAAATGAACTGATCTAACTGGCTTTGTCTACCTAGGATTTTGCCTTCACCATTAGATACCCACCAAAGAAACTGGCAATTGTTTTAAAAAGGGATTGAGGAGAGGGTAATAAAAGAAGCTATCATAAAATGTCCACAAAACTGGTTCTGACATCTTGTTTGTCTGGAGAATTGAAGAGTAAAAATAGCAGTGGTGGTGGTGGTGGTGTGGTTTAGTTGCTGTCATGTCCAATTTCTTGGGACTACATGGACTGCAGCCTGCTAGCTCTTCTGTTCATGGGATTTTCCAGGCAAGAATACTGGAGTGGATTGCCATTTCCTTTCTTAGAATCCATATCTCTCTACTCAGAGACTTCATCTTTCTGGACTTCAAAATCACTGCAGATGGTGACTGCAGCCATGAAATTAAAAGACACTTGCTCCTTGGATGAAAAGCTAAGACCAACCTAGATAGCATATTCAAAAGCAGAGGCATTACTTTACCGATAAAGGTCCGTCTAGTCAAGCCTATGGTTTTCTAGTAGTCATGTATGGATGTGAGAGTTGGACTATAAAGAAAGCTGAGCGCTAAAGAACTGATGCTTTTGAACTGTGGTGTTGGAGAAGACTCTTGAGAGTCCCTTGGACTGCAAGATCCAACCAGTCCATCCTAAAGGGAATCAGTCCTGAATATTCATTGGAAGGACAGATGCTGAAGCTGAAACTCCGATACTTTGGCCACCTGATTGGAAAAGACCCTGATGCTGAGAAAAATTGAAGACACAAGGAGAAGGCAACAACAGAGGATGAGATGGTTAGATGGTATCACTGACGCAATGGACATGAGTTTGAAAAGGCTCTGGGAGTTGGTGATAGACAGGGAGGCCTGGCGTGCTGCTGTCTGTGAGGTCGCAGAGTCAACCAGCACTAAGTGACTGAACTGAACTGAGCTTCAAAAAATGATACAAAACAAACTTCGAACTGTATAGAGAAAATTTAGACTGATACAACTGCTACTGCTGCTGCTAAGTCGCTTCAGTCGTGTCCGACTCTGTGCGACCCCATAGACGGCGGCCCACCAGGCTCCCCCATCCCTGGGATTCTCCAGGCAAGAACACTGGAGTGGGTTGCCATTTCCTTCTCCAATGCATGAAAGTGAAAAGTCAAAGTGAAGTCGCTCAGTCGTGTCCAACTAGTAGTGACCCCATGGACTGCAGCCTACCAGGCTCCTCTGTCCATGGGATTTTCCAGGCAAGAGTACTGGAGTGGGGCGCCATTGCCTTCTCCAGACTGATACAACACAGAGTCATTTTTAAACTAGACTTACATTCACTTCCCTGGTGGCTCAGATAGTAAAGCGTCTGTCTACAATGCAGGAGACCTGGGTTCAATCCCTGGGTTGGGAAGATTCCCTGGAGAAGGAAATGGCAACCCACTCCAGTACTCTTGCCTACAATATCCCATGGGCGGAGGAGCCTGGTGTCCATGGGGTCGCAAAGAGTCAGACACAACTGAGCGACTTCACTTTCACTTTCTTACATTCTCTAACTACTCCTGAGGGAAGACAACTGATGGATCCCTGCTTGAGGGAGGAAATAGATATTAGTCTGTACATCTGCCTGGACATATGCTATGATTCCACATAGCTATGTCATCTGGTTTGATATATTTTCAAGTTCTTCAGCCTATAATATATGAAAAGAGAAAGGAGAAGAAGAAACAGGAAAGGGGATGAAAAGGGAAGAGAATGAATGAGAAAGAAATAACTAATTACTAGATGTCACATTTTGTCAAAGGCAAATCTTTCAAGGTTTTCTCACTTAAAAAAAAAATTATATTATTTTGGATTCTATCTCTGCCAACATCAACAGAAGATTTCCAGAAGTAAAAATCTATGCAATACTAAATCAATGCAATATGAAACCATACCATGCCACGCAATGCAATGGTTAATGTATATGTATACACAAACATCATCGTATATATCAGGATGATCAAAAAAGCAAGAGATCATAGAAAAAGCAAGAGAGTTCCAGAAAAACATCTACTTCTGCTTTATTGACTACACCAAAGTCTTTGACTGTGAATCACAATAAACTGTGGGAAATTCTTAAAAGAGATGGGAATACCAGACTGCCTCATCTGTCTCCTGAGAAATCTGTATGCAGGTCAAGAAGCAACACTTAGAACTGGGCATGGAAAAATGGACTGGTTCCACTTTGGGAAAGGAGTATGTCAAGGCTGTATATCGTCACCCTGCTTATTTAGCTTATATGCAAAATACATCATGCAAAATGCCAGGCTAGATAAAGCACAAGCTGGAATCAAGATTGCCAGGAGAAATATAAATAACCTCAGATAGGCAGATGACATCACCCTTATGGCAGAAAGTGAAGAAGAACTAAAGAGCCTCTTGATGAAAGAGAAAGAGGAGAGTGAAAAAGGTGGCTTAAAACTCAACTTTTAGAAAACTAAGATCATGGCATTCAGTCCCATTACTTCATGGCATGTAGATGGGGAAATAGTGGAAACAGTGACAGACTTTATTTTGGGGGACTCCAAAATCACTGCAGATGGTGGCTGCAGCCATGAAATCAAAAGACACTTGCTCCTTGGAAGAAAAGTTATGACCAACCTAGACAGCATATTAAAAGCAGAGACATTCCTTTGCCGACAAAGGTCCATCTAGTCAAAGGTATGGTTTCTCCAGTAGTCATGTATGGATGTGAGAGTTGGACCATAGAGAAAGCTGAGCACTGAAGACTTGATGCTTTTGTACTATGGCATTGGAGAAGACTCTTGAGAGTCCCTTGGACTGTAAGGAGATCAAACTAGTTCATCCTAATGAAAATCAGCCCTGAATATTCACTGGAAGGACTAATGCTGAAGCTGAAACTCTAATACTTTGCCCTCCTGATTCTGAAGAGCTGACTCATTAGAAAAGAACCTTATGCTAGGAAAGATTGAAGGCAGTTGGAGAAGAGGACAGAGGATTAGATGGTTGGATGTCATTGCCAACTCGATAGACATGAGTTTGAGCAAGCTCCGGGAGTTGGTGATCGTCAGGGGAGTCTGGCATGCTGCAGTCCATGGGGTAGCAAAGAGTTGGACATAACTAAGCAACTGATGCAATTAAAAGATGCTTACTCCTTGGAAGAAAAGTTATGACCAACCTAGATAGTATACTCAAAAGCAGAGACATTACTTTGCCAACTAAGGTCCATCTAGTCAAGGCTATGGTTTTTCCTATGGTCGTGTATGGATGTGAGGGTTGGACTGTGAAGAAAGCTGAGCGCCAAAGAATTTATGCTTTTGAACTGTGGTGTTGGAGAAGACTCTTGAGAGTCCCTTGGACTTCAAAGAGATCCAACCAGTCCATTCTAAAGGAGATCAACCCTGGGATTTCTTTGGAAGGAATGATGCTAAAGCTGAAACTCCAGTACTTTGGCCACCTCATGCGAAGAGTTGACTTATTGGAAAAGACTCTGATGCTGGGAAGGATTGGGGGCAGGAGGAGAAGGGGACGACAGAGGATGAGATGGCTGGATGGCATCACAGACTCGATGGATGTGAGTTTGAGTGAACTCCGGGAGATGGTGATGAACAGGGAGGCCTGGCGTGTTGCGATTCATGGGGTCGCAAAGAGTCGGACACGACTGAGCAACTGAACTGAACTGAACTGAACTGAACTGAAGCAACTGAACTAACTGATAAATACACAAATATATATGCATATATATGTGCATGTGTGTGTGTTCTTCACTTAATAGGGAAAACAAATCCATTATAAAATCTACATCTTACAAGTTTTTGGTTTATTTAGGGATAACAATAGTGGTATGAATAACCTGTGTTCTGTACTCCTAACTTGAAAGTTAAACCATTATGTTTTGATAGCTTTCAAAGATATTCTACAATCGTACCCTCTAAAAATTAAAGAATCTGTGCATATCCACAGCAAGAAGAAAAATGAGCAGATTTTGTAATGATTTTTCCCAAAGCATACATTTCTCAATCTAACTATTCTTCCTGGCGTTTTTCTCATATAAAAGTATGATTTATAGCCTCGACTTTAATGGACTCATGATTCTAATGTTAAGTGTAACTGTGGTCTGGATGGAACTGCTGTGTCAATAACAGAACATGTTGAAAAACGCCAATTTGGGGTTTAAAATAAAGATTAATTTTTTTTCATTTCTCTAGAAATAATAGCCTTACTGGAATATGTGACTATCATTAGTTGTCCCTAAGTGAAGTGAAGTGAAGTCCCTTAGTCGTGTCTGACTCTTTGTGACCCCATGGACTGTAGCCTACCAGGCTCTTACATCCATGGGATTTTCCAGGCAAGAATACTGGAGTGGGTTGCCATTTCCTTCTCCAGGAGATCTTCCCGACCCAGGGATTGAACCTGGGTCTCCCGCATTGTAGGCAGACGCTTTACCATCTGAGCCAACAGTTGTCCCTAAGTCACTGGTAAGTGAAGATTTACAGAGTATATATGTGGCTGCCAACAAATAATCTTTCAACCTCTTCACCACTAGTTCAACCAGTTTATTGGATATTATTCATTAATGTATTATTTCAGGTAAAAAGTTCTTGGAGCAGTGTGCAAATTACTTCTTTAATACATGGCAGCAGATTTCTTTTTGCAGAAGGAAACAACTTTGCGTAGGAAATGCATTGATAGGAAAGTGAGTTTGGGGAAAGTGCAAGTGGTGACAGGTTGGCAAAAACCAGGACAACGGAAGAAATATTTGAAATTCTCTGCACTAAGAAAAAGAAGAAATAAAGTATCCTTTTGTGCTTGCCTTTAATGACCTATTGTATACATGGAGAATCAAAAGTAGGGAAGGGGGGAGAACAGAGAAGAGAGGAGGAGGGGCAAAGAGGATCAGGACACCCAACCAGGGAGTCTGGAGCTCAACTTCTGGAAATACCTACAGGACTTCTAAAAACAGGCATGTCTTACAGTGAATTTTAAATTGCATGTATTTTTACAGGGTAAAACTTTCCATATACTCGAAAATTCAGGAAAACCTGGACACAAAATCCTCTAAATAAATGGTTTGGTGAAAAATGAGGGGAAAGGCTAAATTCTGCTTCTGCGTCCATGAGGTGTGAAATAGACACGGAGGCAGAATGGACAGACCATCCTCTAACTGACCTTATTCATCAGAAAATGGCGGCTTTATTCATCACTCATCTCAAGGATGTTAAACAGTGTCTGGGGTATAGTAGGTGCTGAATAAATATTTATTGATTGAAGAAATGGATGCATGAATGAATCAGTTGAAGAATCTGAAAAGCAACAGTGATTCTGAGAAAGTAAGCTGCTAAGTCATTTCAGTCGTGTCCGACTCTGTGAGACCCCATAGACAGCAGCCCATGAGGCTTCCCCATCCCTGGGATTCTCCAGGCAAGAACACTGGAGTTGCCATTTCCTTCTCCAATGCATGAAAGTGGAAAGTGAAAGTGAAGTCGCTCAGTCTTGTTCGACTTTTAGCAACCCCATGGACTGCGGTCCATCAGGCTCCTCCATCCATGGGATTTTCCAGGCAAGAGTGCTGGAGTGGGGTGCCATTTCCTTCTCCAAAGCCCCTAGGGAACCATGCAAATCTTGGAGAGATGATCATACTGTTACATAGGAAACATAATTTTTAGTGATCTTACCAAAATCTTATAGATCAATAAGAGCCTGGTTAACATCTAGTTTACATCTAAGACTTAAAAAGTGACTATTTCAAAAATAAATATGGCTTCCATGGTGGCTCAGATGGTAAAGAATGTCCCTGCAATGCCAGAGACCTGGGTTCGATCCCTGGGTTGGAAAGATTCCCTGAAGAAGGAAATAGCGACTCGCTCCAGTATTTTTGCTTGCAGAACACCATGGACAGAGGAGCCTGGCAGGCTATAGTCCATGGGTTGCAAAGTATTGGACACAACTGCATGACCAACACTTTCACAAAATTTGTTTTTAAAACCTTGTAGTATCTTCATTTGCTTGCCCTTAATTACCTGAAAGTTTTTTAAAGTCACTACTGAAAAATAGTAGTGACAGGAGAAGGAGGTGACAGAGGATGAGATGGTTGGATGGCATCACCCAGTCAATGGACATGAGTTTGAACAAACTCCAGGAGATGGTGAAGGACAGGGAAGCCTGTTATGCTTCAGTCTGTGGAACTGCAAAGAGTCAGATACAACTTAGCGACTGAACAAGAACAAATGAAAAATAATGTCCAGAGCCTTTTACAACTACTGGAAGAAAAATATCCTGAAATACATCTTTAAAGACACTTCAATTAAACCAAAAGCTTCTCCATCATGCTGATTTCAAAATATTAAAGAGTTACAAATTACCTTGAAACTTAGTGGGTTAAAGCAGCAAAAAAAGAAAAAAAAAAAAAAAACGTTATTACCTCCCAGTTTCTATCTATTTAAATGTAAGAGTTATTTAGCCCAATGATCCTGGCTTGCAGTGTCACAGAAGGCTGCAGCCATGGTGTTGGCCAGGATTCAGTTTTCTGAAGGTTTAAATAGGACTGGAGGATTTCCTTCCAAGGTGGTTCATTCAAGTAGCTGGCAACTCAGTGCTCTTTCCTGGCAGAAGGCCTCAGTTCCTCATTACAAGGATCTCTCCTGAGGGCTGCTTCAGTGTCTTCACAACCAGCCAGCCAGATTCCACCCAAGCAAATGACCCTAAAGACAGGAAGACAGAAGCTTCAATGTCTTTTA
Organism: Ovis aries; assembly: GCF_016772045.2. Taxonomy (NCBI): domain Eukaryota; kingdom Metazoa; phylum Chordata; class Mammalia; order Artiodactyla; family Bovidae; genus Ovis; species Ovis aries. The sequence goes on from NC_056058.1 coordinate 72,344,680, forward strand.
AAAACACCCTTGAAAGTGACAAAGCATGACTCCCACCACATTTGATTCACTAGAGGAAAGTCAATAGTCAGTTCAGTTCAGTTCAGTTCAGAAGCTCAGTCCCGTTCAACTCTTTGCAACCCCATGGACTGCAGAATGCCAGGCTTCCCTGTCCATCACCACTCCCAGAGTTTACTCAAACTCATCTCCATTGAGTCAGTGATGCCATCCAACTATCTATTCCTCTGTCATCCCTTTTCCTCACACCTTCAATCTTTCCCAGCATCAGAGTCTTTTCAAATTAGTCACTTCTTCCCATCAGGCGGCCAAAGTATTGTAGTTTCAGCTTCAGCATAGGTCCTTTCAATGAATAATCAGGATTGATCTCCTTTAGGATGGACTGGTTAGATCCCCTTTCAGTTCAAGGGACTCTCAAGAGTCTTCTCCAATAGCACAGTTCAAAAGCATCAATTAGTTGGCACTCATCTAAGAGTCAGACACGACTAAGCGACTTCACTTTCACTTTTCAATTGCATGCATTGGAGAAGGAAATGGCAACCCACTCCAGTATTCTTGCCTGGAGAATCCCAGGGACGGGGGAGCCTGGTGGGCTGCCATCTATGGGGTCACTCAGAGTCGGACACGACTGAAGCAACTTAGCAGCAGCAGCAGCAGCAGCTTTCTTTATAGTCCAACTCTCACAGCCATACATGACCACTGGAAAAACCATAGCCTTGACTAGACAGATCTTTGTTGGCAAAGTAATGTCTCTGCTTTTTAATATGCTATCTAGGTCGGTCATAACTTTCCTTCCAAGGAGTAAGCATCTTTCAATTTCATGACTGCAATCACCATCTGCAGTGATTTTGGAGCCCCCAAAAATAAAATCTCTCACTGTTTCCCCATCTATTTGCCATGAAGTGATGGGACCAGATGCCATGATCTTAGTTTCCTGAATGTTGAGCTTTAAGCCAATTTTTGCACTCTGCTCTTTCACTTTCAACAAGAGGCTTTTTAGTTCCTCTTCACTTTCTGCCATAAGGGTGATGTCACCTGCATATCTGAGGTTATTGATATTTCTCCCAGCAATCTTGATTCCAGCTTGTGATTCTTGCAGCTAGCATTTCTCATGATATACTCTGCATATAAGTTAAATAAGCAGGGTGACAATATACAGCCTTGATGTACTTCTTTTCCTATTTGGAACCAGTCTGTTGTCCCATGTCCAGTTCTAATTGTTGCTTCCTGACCTGCATATAGGTTTCTCAAGAGGCAGGTCAGGTGGTCTGTATTCCCATCTCTTTCAGAATTATCCACTGTTTGTTGTGATCCACACAGTCAAAAACCTTGGCATAGTCATTAAAGCAGAAATGGATTTTTTCTGGAACTCTCTTGCTTTTTCCATGATCCAACAGATGTTAGCAATTTGATCTCTGGTTCCTCTGCCTTTTCTAAATCCAGCTTGAACATCTGGGGGTTCACAGTTCATGTATTTGTTGAAGCCTGGCTTGAAGAGTTTTGAGCATTAGTTTACTAGAGTGTGAGATGAGTGCAATTGTGTGGTAGTTTGAGCATTCTTTGGCATTGCCTTTCTTCGGAATTGGAATGAAAACAGACCTTTTCCAGTCCTGTGGCCACTGCTGAGTTTTTCCAAATTTGCTGGCATACTGAGGGCAGCACATTGACAGCATCCTCTTTTAGGATTCGAAATAGCTTAACTGGAATTCCATCACCTCCACTAGTTTTGTTCGTAGGGATGCTTCCTAAGGCCCACTTGACTTCGCATTACAGGATGTCTGGCTCTAGGTGAGTGATCACACCATCATGATTATCTGGGTTGTGAAGATCTTTTTGTATAGTTCTTCTATGTATTCTTGCCATCTGTTCTTAATACCTTCTACTTGTGTTAGGTCCCTACTATTTCTGTCCTTTATTGAGCCCATCTTTGCATGAAATGTTCCCTTGGTATCTCTAATTTTTCTTGAAGAGATCTCTAGTCCTTCTCATCCTATTGTTTTCCCCTATTTCTTTGCACTGATCACTGAGGAAGGCTTTCTTATCTCTCCTTGCTATTCTTTGGAACTCTGCATTCAAATGGGTATATCTTTCCTTTTCTCCTTTGCTTTTTTTTAAAAATTTTTTTATATTTTTATTTTTACTTTATTTTACTTTACAAACTATATTGGTTTTGCCATACATTGACATGAATCCACCACAGGTGTACATGAGTTCCCAAACATGAACCACCCTCCCACCTCCCACCCCATATCATCTCTCTGGATTTTGCTTCTCTTCTTTTCACAGCTATTTGTAAGGCCTCCTCAGACAGCCATTTCACTTTTTCTCATTTCTTTTTCTTGGAGATGGTCTTGCTCCCTGTCTCCCATACAATGTCATGAACCTCCTTCCACAGTTCATCAGGCACTCTGTCTATTAGATCTAGTCCTGTAAATCTATTTCTCACTTCCACTGTATAGTCATAAGGGATTTGATTTAGGTCATACCTGAATGGTCTAGTGGTTTTCCCTATTTTTTTCAAATTAAGTCTGAATTTGACAATAAGGAGTTCATGATCTGAGCCACAGTTAGCTCCTGGTCTTATTTTTGCTGACTGTATAGAGCTTCTCCATCTTTGGCTGCAAAGAATACAATCTAATCTGATATCAGTGTTGGCCATCTGGTGATGTCCATGTGTACAGTCTTCTCTTGTTTTGTTTGAAGAGGGTGTTTGCTATGACCAGTGCGTTCTCCAGGTGTTTCTTGACTCCCTACTTTTGCATTCCAGTCCCCTATAATGAAAAGGACATCTTTTTTGGGTGTTAGTTCTAGGTCTCTTAGGCTTTCATAGAACTGTTCAACTTCAGCTTCTTCAGCCCATAGTCAAGAGGAGGGAAATTAGACTCCACCTTTTGTTGAAAGGTTTGTCAAAGATTTGGATGATGTATTTTAAAACCACCACAATGACTGTGATCAAAGAATTTTAAGTATTCAGTAAAAAGCTACGTTATAAACATATGTTGTACTTCAATAATACAATGCCATTTAACAATGTTGTGACCTATTTTTTAATGTTACTGTCATAAGTCATTCTTGGACCTAGTCAAGGGTGTTTTCTTAAAGAAGGAGGTTGAGGAGGAGGTGGGAGAGGGGGAGAAAAAAAAGACTATCCTCCTATAGAATAAGTTCTTTACATAGTTTCTTATCAGCTCTAACAGGGACAAGCACCCTTCCTGACTGGGGCCAAGGGAATGTCCTATTGGACAGACCTAAGGCACATGTCCATTTATGGAGTCCAGGATTATGTCAGCACCTTAGAAGCATGTGGAATGCAAGTGGAAAAGTAATGATATACTTTGGGGAGTCAGAAGCATAGTTATCTAAGGAAAAAAGAGATTCTGGGCCTTGGTGGCTCAGAGGTAAAGAATCCACCTGTAATGCAGGAGACATGGGTTTGATCCCTGTGTCGGAAAGATACCCTGGAGAAAGAAAAGGCAACCCACTCCAGTGTTCTTGCCTGGAGGATCCCATTGACAGAGAAGCCTGGTGGGCTACAGTCCATGGGGTTGCAAGAGTTAAAACAACTTGGTAACTAAACCAGCCCCACCACCAGACAATAAATATTGACTGACAGACATCATTTAATTTTTTCTTTTTTCAGATAGGTCAATATTTCTATTTTAACAACAACTCTTTTGCAACTTCATGGGTGCTTAAATGATTTTAATACTACTGAGAATCTTACTCAAAAACTTTTAAATTTTCTACATCATGGCAGCAGCTCTGAAAAGAGAGAGGTATATCATAGACTGGAGATGCTAATGAAAACACTCTGAGTTATTTTAAAATTAAACAGCAGGATTATTTCCACATTTCACTGGCTGTTACCTTAGCAAATTAGAAATGCATTATTTAGCAAATTAGAAGTAAAGCAGTGAGAGAAGAATATTTCTTTACTGTGTCACACTATTAAAGAATATTGTTAAAATTAGACTTATATGCAATTCCTTTAATGCCAAATTGACTAGGTCTGCCAGGTTGGTGCATTTTTATCCCATTTCTCCATCTTTATTCATTATCCCTATCATTTTTATTTAATTAAAAGTTGGCCATCTCCAATTGAAACAAAATAGTTTTTAAAGACATCAATGATTTCCATTAACAAAAGATAATGTTTATAAAGTTTCACTCATGCATTCCCAGAAACTATGTAGGTATTTGTGGGCATTTTAGCGCATCAGAATGAAACTGATAAAATCACTCTGGGGACTTCCCTGGTGGTCCAGTGGTTGGGAGTCCATCTGCCAGTGCAGGGGACACAGTTTGATCCCTGGTCTGGGAATTAAGATCCCACAAACCATGGGGCAACTAACCGTGTTTGCTGCAACTACTGAGCCCACATGCCATAACTTCTGATGCCACTGTGCCTGACAGCCTGTGCTCTGCAACAAGAGAATCCACCGCAATGAGAAGACCACGCATCATGACTAGACGGCAGCCTGAGCTCGCTGCAACTAGAGAAAGCCTGTGTGTGGAAACAAAGACCCTGAGTGCTGTAGTGAAGACCCAGAGCAACCATAAATAAACTCATTTTCAAAAATCACTTTAAAGAGCTGCTTTTGGCCATTGGGTTTGAAGATGAACTTCTAGCTCATTACATTTCCTTTCGGAGGAATTACTTTAAGAACACAAGTTATTTTAACCTTACATCACAACAAGAAATTTTAAAATGTCATAATAGAAACATTCAGTTGAAGAATTTCTGCCCTTAGGCAACACAGAGGATGTTACCACCAGGTTTTGTAAAACATTAACACAACTGAGCGAATGAACTGAACTGAAGTGAACTGAACTGAAATATTTGATATCTTTGGACTAAAGCATTTTTATGAATGAGCATCTTAGATCTTAAGACTCATATGCCTATTTGTGCTTTTGATTAATCACTTATTAACATATAAAAAAATAATAGAGATTGTTGACATATAAAAAAGAAAATTAACATTAAACATTAGAGATTTTTTTCCTGAATAATGCATTGTTTGAATAATCAGACTTGTTTTAATTAACATTTTCCATTTTATGTTTAACTATAACAGACAAGGGAATAATTCATGTACAGACTACTGAGCCAATTTTCTACAAAAGTTAAGAGAAATTTTTTTTAAATTTAAAAATAGAAAGCCCAGAGATAAATCCACACACCTATGGACACCTTATCTTCGACAAAGGAGGCAAGAATATACAATGGAGTAAAGACAATCTCTTTAACAAGTGGTGCTGGGAAAACTGGTCAACCAATTGTAAAAGAATGAAACTAGATCACTTTCTAACACCACACACAAAAAGAAACTCAAAATGGATTAAAGATCTAAACATAAGACCAGAAACTATAAAACTCCTAGAGGAGAACATAGCTAACACACTCTCAGACATAAATCACAGCAGGATCCTCTATGATCCACCTCCCAGAATTCTGGAAATAAAAGCAAAAATAAACAAATGGGATCTAATTAAAATTAAAAGCTTCTGCACAACAAAGGAAACTATAAGCAAGGTGAAAAGACAGCCTTCTGAATGGGAGAAAGTAATAGCAAATGAAGCTACTGACAAACAACTAATCTCAAAAATATACAAGCAACTTATGCAGCTTAATTCCAGAAAAGTAAACGACCCAATCAAAAACTGGGCCAAAGAACTAAACAGACATTTCTCCAAAGAAGACATATGGATGGCTAACAAACACATGAAAAGATGCTCAACGTCACTCATTATTAGAGAAATGCAAATCAAGACCACAGTGAGGTACCACTTTACACCAGTCAGAATGGCTGTGATCCAAAAGTCTGCAAGCAATAAATGCTGGAGAGGGTGTGGAGAAAAGGGAACCCTCTTACACTGCTGGTGGGAATGCAAACTAGTACAGCCACTATGGAGAACAGTGTGGAGATTCCTTAAAAAATTGCAAATAGAACTGCCTTATGACCCAGCAATCCCACTGCTGGGCATACACACTGAGGAAACCAGAATAGAAAGAGACACATGTGCCCCAATGTTCATCACAGCACTGTTTATAATGGCCAGGACATGGAAACAACCTAGATGTCCATCAGCAGATGAATGGATAAGAAAGCTGTGGTGCATATACACAATGGAGTATTACTCAGCCATTGAAAAGAATACATTTGAATCAGTTCTAATGAGATGGATGAAACTGGAGCCAATTATACAGAGTGAAGTAAGCCAGAAAGAAAAACACCAATACAGTATACTAACACATATATATGGAATTTAGAAAGATGGTAATGATGACCCTGTATGCGAGACAGCAAAAGAGACACAGATGTGTAGAGCGGACTTTTGGACTCAGAGGGAGAGGGAGAGGGTGGGATGATTTGGGAGAATGGCATCGAAACATGTATACTATCATATAAGAAACGAATCGCCAGTCTATGTTCAATGCAGGATGCAGGATGCTTGGGGCTGGTGCACAGGGATGATCCGGAGGGATGATGTGGGGTGGGAGGTGGAAGGGGTGTTCATGTTTGGGAGCTCATGTACACCCATGGCGGATTCATGTCAATGTATGCCAAAACCAATACAGTATTGTAAAGTAAAATAAAGTAAAAATAAAATTTTAAATTAAAAGAAAAAGTTTAGAGGAACAATTGACCTAAATTGACTGGAAATGGAAAAACATGACGGCTAGCTAACTGATAATGATATTTTAATCTGAAATTATGAGTGAAAATTATTATATTTTTCTCCCTACTTCACTTAAAAACTTGTTATGCTATTTTCCCATGTGTAATCCCCTCAAGGAACTTCTACTGTCAGTGAGGAAATTAGACTAGTATACATAGAAGCATCCCAGCGTCCAGTTTAAGGCAGTATATGAAGAAGTACTGGGTTTTAATGATTATATATCAGAGGTCACAGGCTTCCCAGGTGGCACTAGTGGTAAAGAGCCTGCTTGCCAATGCAGAACCTGGGTTCTGGGTTTGATCTCTGGGTGGGGAAGATCCCTGGAGAAGGAAATGGTGACCCACTCCAGTACTCTTGTCTAGAGAATCCCATGGACAGAGGAGTCTGGTGGGCTACAATCCAGAGGGTCCCAAAGAGTCAGACACAACTGAAGTGACTTAGCACACACACAGAGGTCACACAATTCCAACACTGAAAGCACCTCTAACATATATGCATATATATTACTCTCCCTCTAGCTGAGATCGTATGAATTACATGATTCCTATCAGAAAAGGAAGTTGTCAACAGATCTTTCAAAGGGTCTAAAGGCAATACAATTAGTGACAATAAAAGACATATAATCTATCAATAAGATAACATTTCATGGTTCATATAAAAATTTTACTATTAATGACCATCTCTCCCTTAGAGCAAATCATACATAAGAATTACATTCCCAAAGGAGAACTCCATATTTACCTAGACCAAGCCAGAAACACAAGACAGAAGTTTAAACTACTGTTGTATTTGCAAGTTGAAGAAATCTTGAAGAAATTAAATAATTCTGAGTTAACCTAAGTTTTCAGCATATTTGCCATTCATCACTGAGTATAGCATATTCAAATGTGATTTTTTGCACTATAATTGACAAGAATATTTAATAATATATATCTAAGGTAAACACAGGAAATAATACCATCTAATACTGATCCATCATAATAATTAATGATTAATACTTTCTCAAAAAAGACATGCTATTATAACCATATTAAAATGCTGATTCATACTGATGTAAGAAAAAAAATGTCATCTACTCTCACACAGATTTCTCAATTTATAATGGTTAATAATCTTCCAAATATTAACAAACATACAAAAATCCAGAGTGATTCAGATGCTCCATTGTAGACCAAACATTCTCAAATAAAAACCAGGGATGGGTAGTAGTTAAAGAGGTAAAAACTGATTTTATTTAGGACTATTATAAGGTATGGAAAATACAGGGCCAGTGGAAATATACAGCCAAGGGGGGGGGGGTAGGGGTGGGGGGTATAACGGGGAGCATCACTGGATGGAAAATTATTAAGGGGAACGTCAGAGGTAAGGAGTATTTTAGATAAACTGACCTAACAGAGTTCTTTGCTGAAGATAGGCTAGCGTAATCAGACTTCATCTGAGGATGATGAAGGATGAAGAACCTGATCAGACACAGAGAGTGATCAGATGTTGAAAATGGAGGACTCTTGCTAATCTGACTTGGCAGGGTTCTTGCTAAAACTGGATTTTATGAGGAAGTGTATAGGTAAGCACAGGAAAAAGTTTGGGATCCTAATTAAAATTTGGTCACTTAAGCAAAGAATCTGTCAACATAAACATTACACACTGTAGTGATGTACAATCACCACATAATCATTTTCATAGTTAATGTCTAGTTTCAAAAAGTTGTAACTGTGAACACACGTATCAGTAGAGTTTAAAAGAAGAAACTACAGTCAACCCTCAGTATCCTGGGGACTGGTTCCTCCTTAGATACCAAAATTGGAGGATGCTCAAGTCCCTGATTAAAAAAAAAAAAAATGATATAGCATTAGAACAGAAAATCTATGCATGCCTCCCGTACACTTTAAATCATCTCTAGATAACTTACAATACCTATCCCAATGTAAATGCTATGTAAATAGTTGTAAATACAATGTAAATGATATGTAAATAGCTGCATGCACGGTGCAAATTCACGATTTGCTTTTTAGAATTTTCTGGAATTTTTTTAAACTATATTTTTAATACACAGTAGATTAAATCCACAGATGCAGAACCAGAAGATACAGAGGGCCAACTACATTCTTTTCATAATTGTGAGCACATGGAAGGTCATTCTAAATATATTTTCTAAGTTCACAACTGAAAGAGGTTGATAGATTTGAATACATAAACATTTTAGAAATTTGAATAATAAAATGCCATTGTCAATGTTTGCCAAAGACACACTGGCCTCAGCTCTAGCCCCTTAATCCCATTAGAAGCCTCCACCTTAGAAATCCTTATTAATTGTTGCCCCTACTTGGAACTGTCTTGCTCAGGTCTCTGGATACCCTTATTTTTCTCACTTCCTTCAAATTTATACTCAGCTGTCACCTTCTCAGTCAGGCCTTTCATGACCACTTTACATGAAGTAAATCACACACCTCCCCAAAAGAAGCAGATATCCTTATCCCCTTAACCCTATTTTGCCCCAAGCATTAGTCCCCATATGACATTCTTTGTATTTACTTGTTTATTTTCTGTCTCCATTCCCACTCCAGATAAAAGTATCTTCGAAGTTAAGGACTTTATTTTGCCACTGCCATACCCCTAGTAACTAGAAGGTGACTGTTTCATAGTCTATGCTTAATAGGTTTCCATTAAATGAATTAATAAGAGAAAAAGATTTCAAACTGTTGCTAAATGCTTCCAGGTTACCTTCCCAAAATGTCGCAGCAAAGCATTACTATTCTGCAATATGTAAGATTGACTGTAACTGCTTCGCCACACTTTTATCAACACCAGACATTATCAATCTGTTTACTATTTATTTATTATCAAAAGGGTAAGTGTAGCTTCTATCAAATGAACAGTCAAATGAAATTTATAATAAGTATATATTTAATTTTTGTTGGTACTACTACGTTTCTGTGTAATACACTATACTTTAATGCAAACGGAAACAATGAAGAGTTAATATCCTCATATTAAGGATAGTCCATGCTCATGCTTTTTAAGTCGAGGCATCAAAATACAAACAAAATACATTCTTCAAGGGAACCTGACTAAGGCAGTAATCCTTCCATTTCAAGAAAGCATCTATAGCCCCAACATCCGTCTGTGAAATAAGCAGTTTCTCTGGCAGGCCTGAAAGAAAGAATGAAAAAAATGAGAGGATCGCTCATTATAACTGCCCTCCTGGAATCCTTTCAAGAATTTGCTTCCCCAATGATAGAGAAAACTCAGAGGTTAAGAGGCCCTCTGCTAAGATTTACATGAAGCTTTGGCTTATATCCACATGAAAGATAATACAAATGTGCAAAGGGAAGACGGATGTGGTTACGATGAAGACATTCTTCATGTGACATGGAAGACCCCAAGGAGCGGAGATTCTGGGCCTACAAACTCAGCCTGCTGGAAAGTTCTCAAGAATGGCAGCTTTAAAAGAACATAAAGCAACTGGAAGACCTATGGGGAAATTGGCTTAGAATCCGAAACCAGACAGTCTGCATGATAAATTTTCTAAGGCAAAGATTAACTTTAAAGCATCTCAGTGTTCAGAAATCACTACCATTCCCAATGTAGATAATACAAACATGGGCCATTCTTTGGATAGTTCTGAATTAATAAAAATAATAGTATAAACCAAAATTAAAACAACATTCTGCAATTATTTTCAAGTTACTCTTTTCTTTCATATTTAATAGGATTTAAAAAAGTAAAATAGATGTCTTTTCAGATTGCAAGACATGTTTCAGTCACTAAGTCATGTCCAACTCTTTGTGACCACATGGACTGTAGCCTGCCAGGCTCCTTTGCCCAATGGGTTTCCCAGGCAAGGATGCTGAAGTGGGTTGCCAATCCCTTCTCCAAGATGCCCCCAAAACTGAAAATATTTAGGTCTACTTGAAATATTAGCCAAATTCCCTCACTTTGAGAGACAAAACTAAAGTAAGAGTTAAAATTTAAAAAAAAAATAATAATACTGCAGATAACAGATAACTTGGATCATTTCAATGATGTTGCTAACAGATGATAAATTCAGGGCAATGGAAGATAATGCTAAAATAATTATTTCTCAAGCCAAGATCCAAGCTAGTGTGTGCTCTCTGAGAAACAATGAACTGCTCACTGCTCAGGAAAAAAAAATACACATACAAATATTAGGAGAAAAATAATCAAGTCTATATTAATTAAGGATGAGAGCTAAGGTTAAAAATATTCTAGTAGAGGGAAAGGAAAAAGGGAAGGAATATCTTAAATATGCCACTTAAATCAAATTAAAATGCTGACCTTCTTAAAGTGGAATCTGTATAGATCATGTCCTTTTAAAGTAATTCTCATTCAACCTATGGGAATGCTATGACCTTGATGTTATTATTACCCATACTTTACAGATCATGAAACTGAGGGATAAACAAGTTAAATAACTTTCTCAGGCTCACACAATTAATGATGATAGAGCCAAGATTCATTGCTAGACATTCTGATCCCAGAGACACTACCCATGGACATTATACCACTATGTATCAGGTTAAATATTTTTTGCCAGAGAGTTTCAGAAAAACATCTACTCCTGCTTTATTGACTATGCCAAAACCTTTGCCTGTGTGGATCACATCAAACTGGAAAATTCTTCAAGAGATGGGAACCAGACCACCTGACCTGCCTCCTGAGAAATCTGTATGCAGGTCAAGAAGCAACAGTTAGAACTGGACATGGAACAACAGACTGGTTCCAAATCAGGAAAGGAGTATGTCAAGGCTGTATATTGTCACCCTGCTTATTTAACTTATATGCAGAGTACATCATGCGAAACGCCAGGCTCAATGAACCACAAGCTGGAATCAAGATTGCCGGGAGAAATATCAATAACCTCAGATATGCAGATGACACCACCCTTATGGCAGAAAGTGAAGAGGAACTAAAAAGCCTCTTGATGAAAGTGAAAGAGGAGAGTGGAAAAGTTGGCTTAAAGCTCAACATTCAGAAAACAAAGATCATGGCATCTGGTCCCATCACTTCATGGCAAATAGATGGGGAAACAGTGGAAACAGTGTCAGACTTTATTTTTTTGGCTCCAAAATCACTGCAGATGGTGACTGCAGCCATGAAATTAAAAGACGCTTACTCCTTGGAAATAAAGTTCTGACTAACCTAGATAGCATATTAAAAAGCAGAGATATTACTTTGCCAACAAAGGTCCATCTGGTCAAGGCTATAGTTTTCCAGTGGTCATGTATGGATGTGAGAGTTGGGCTGTGAAGAAAGCTGAGCACCAAAGAATTGATGCTTTTGAACTGTGGTGTTGGAGAAGACTCTTGAGAGTCCCTTGGACTTCAAGGAGATCCAACCAGTCCTTCTAAAGGAGATCAGTCCTGGGTGCTCATTGGAAGGAATGATGCTAAAGCTGAATACTTTGGCCACCTCATGCGGAGAGTTGACTCATTGGAAAAGACTCTGATGCTGGGAGGGATTGAGGGCAGCAGGAGAAGGGGACGACAGAGGATGAGATGGCTGGATGGCATCACCGACTGGATGGACATGAGTTTGGGTGAACTCCGGGAGTTGGTGATGGACAGGGAGGCCTGGCATGCTGCGATTCATGGGGTCACAAAGAGTTGGACACGAATGAGCGACTGAACTGAACTGAACTGAACACAAACATCACATCAGACACTGGAGAGATGACAATTTATTTTCAGCTCAAAAAGAGCATATAGCCAGACAGGAAACAAGATTCAGATATGTAAACAAATAATCATACTGCATACAGAAAGTGACATCCTATGATGTACATTTAAAATATCAAAATTACAGATTTATCAAAACATTATTGCATTTTTTTTCCTCAGGCTAGCAGGGGGAAATGACAGGAAAGAAAAGGATAAGAAAGAAATAATGGCTGAAAACTTCCCAAATATGGGGAGATATTTGGATATTCAAGGAGCATACTATAATTTCAATTCAAAATGATCTTCTTCAAGACACATAATAAAACTGCCTAAAATCAAAGTTAAAGATAGAGTTTAAAAAGCAGTAAAATATAAAAATTTCTTTCATACAAGGAAATCTCCATAAGGTTACTAACAGATTTCTCAGCAGAGCTCTTACAGATCTAGAAACAATGGGAAGATACATTCAAAGTGGTGAAAGAAAAAAAAATGCCATTCAAAGTATACCCAGCAAAGTTGTCCTTCATGAATGAAAATGAGACAAAGAATTTCCCATGAAATTTGCCTTGTAAGTAATGCTGAAAGTAATTCTTCAGAACGAAGTGAAAGTATACCAATTAATAACATGAAAACATATGAAAATAAATAACACACTACTAAAGGCAATACATAGTAAAATTCAGAACATGCTAATGCTATAATATAGTATTGTATTATCCACTTAACTCTGGTATAAATGTTTAAGAAAAGAATGATTAAAATTACTATAGTTACAATAACTTGTTAATGGATACACAATATAAAAAGATATAAAGTGCAACATCAAAAACATAAAATGTGGAAGGGGAAATATAACAGTAGTTTTCATATGTGATTGAAGTTAAACTGTTATCAGCTTAAAACAGACTGTTATATTTCAAGTAAGCCTCGGGGTAATCACAAAGCAAAAACCTCTAGTAAATACATACCAAATAGAGAAAGAAATAAAAATATATCCCTGCAAAATAATTAATTCACAAAGGAAGACAGCAAGAGAGGAACAAAGAAATAAATGAATTACAAAATACCAAGAAAACAATTAATGAAATGGCTATAGTAAGTGCTTATCTATTAATAACTAGTTTAAATGTAAATGGATTAAATACTCTAATCAGAAGACATAGTGGCTGAATGGGTACAAAACAAGATCTAACCACATGCTGTCCAGGAGAGACTCACTTCAGCTTCAAGGACATGTACAAGCTCAAAATGAAGGGATAGAAAAAGATATCCCAGACAAAAGGATACAAAAAACAGCAGGGGTAGCTATACTCAGACAAAATTAATAGACTTCAAGTAAAAAATGGTAACCAAAGACAAAGAAGGTCATTATATAATGATAAGGGGTCAATTTATTAAGATAATATAACCATAATTAATAGACACTCCCTGGTAGTCTAGTGGTTAGGATTTGGTGCTCTCACTGCCATAGCCGGGGTTGAATTCCCAGGTCAGGGAAGCCTTTCTTTGTCCTCTCTACCTGCCACCTACCAATCTCCCCCTGTGACCATACCACCCTTTTGGGCTTCCCTGGTGCCTCAGACAGTAAAGAATGCTCCAGCAAAGTGAGAGACCTGAGTTTGATCCCTGGGTTGGGAAGATCCCCTAGAGAAGGGAACGGCTACTTACTGCAATATTCTGGCCTGGACAATTCCATGGACTACATAGTCCATGGGGTCCCAAAGAGTGCAGAATTGATGCTTTTGAAATGTAGTGTTGGAGGAGACTCTCGAGAGTCCCTTGGACTGCAAGGAGATCAAATCAGTCCATCCTATAGGAAATCAGTCCTGAATATTCATTGGAAGGACTGATGCTGAAGCTGAAGCTCCAACACTTTGGCCACCTGATACAAAGAGCTGACTCATTAGAACAGGCCCTGATGCTGGGAAAGATCGAAGGCAGGAGGGGAAGGGGATGACAGAGGATGAGATGGTTGGATGGCGTCACTGACTTAATGGACAGTAGTTTGAACAATCTCTGGGAGATGGTGAAGGACAGGGAAGCCTAGCATGCTGAAGCCCATGGGGTCACAGAGTCAGACAAAACTGAGCAACTGAACAACAACAAACAATTAAAAATATAACATAATAATACAACAACCACAAGTATATATGCACCCAATATCCAGGCACCTAGGTATATTAAGCAAACATTAACAAATCTGAAGGAGTCATAAACAATAATATAATGATAATAGTAGACAACTTTAATATCCCACTTCAAAAATGGATAGATTAAAGCAGACAGAATATCAGTAAGGAAATACTGGATCTGAACTATACTTTAGACAAGCTGGACCTGACAAACGTATACAGACATTCTGTCCAACAGTAGCAGAATACACAGTGTCCTCAAACACACATGGCATATTATCCAGGATCAGTCATATATTAGGTAACAAAGCAAGTGTCAGAAAATTTTAAAAGGTTGAAATTATACCAAATATATTTTCTGACCATAGTGGAATGAAATTAGAAACCAATAATAGAGGGAAAACTGGAAAGTTCATAAAAATGTGGAAATTAAATAAGATGTTATTGAACAGCCAATGGGTCACGGAAGAAATCAAAAGGGAAATCAAAAAATATCTCAAAACAAACAAAAATGAAAAAGTATACTAAAACATATGACATGCAGCAAAAGCAGTGCTAAGAGGAAAGTTAATAGTAATAAATGCCTACATTAAGAAAAAAGAAAACTCTCAAACAACCTATCTTTACACTTTAAGAAACTAGAAAAAGAATAAGCCCAACGTTAGCAGTGAAGTGAAAATCGCTCAGTTGTGTCTGACTCTGCAACCTCAGGGACTAGACAGTCCATGGAATTCTCTAGGCCAGAACACTGGAGTGGGTAGCCTTTCCCTCCTTCAGGGGATCTTTCCAACCCAGGGATCAAACTCAAGTATCCTGCACTGCAAGTGGATTCTTTACCACTTGAACCTTAGCAGAAGAGAAGACACAAAAAGACAGGAACAAAAATAAATGAAATAGAGAATGAAAAACAGAAGATCAATTAAACTAAGAGCTGATTCTTTGAAAAGATAAACAAATTTGAAAACCTTTAGCTATTCTCACCACAAAAACAAACAAGAATTTTAATTATAAAAGTGACATCACAACTGATAAAATACAAAGGATCATAAGTCTAATATGAATTACTATATGCCAACAAATTCAACAATCTAGAAGAAACTGATTAAATTTTTAGAAACATACAACTTACTAAGTCTGAATCATGAAGAAACAGAAAATCTGACAGACCAGTAACCATAAAGAGACTGAAGCAGTATATAAAATCTTCAACAAGGAAAATCCCAGGACCAGATAGTTTCCCTGATAAATTCTACCAAATATTCAAATAAGAATGAATGCCAATCCTTAAACTCTTCCAGAAATTGAAGAGAAGGCAACATTTCCAATCTCTTTTTCTTAGGCTCCCATTACTTGATATCAAAGATAGATTATGTTATAATAATAATAAAATAAAAATACAGGCCAATATCCCTGATGAATATAGATGCCAAAATTCTTTAAAAAAAAAATACTAGGTAACCAAATTCAGCATCACTTTAAAAGAATTTTATGCCATGATCAAGCAGGATTTATTTCTGAGATGAAAGATGACTCAGTAAATGAAAACCAATCAATGCGATACACCACATTAACAAAATGAAAGATTAATATCATATGATAATCTCAGTAGATGTAGAGAAAGCACTTGACAAAACTCAGTATCATTTCATGATAAAAACTCTCAGCAAATTGGGTATAGAAGGAATGTTCTTCAACATAATAAAGGTCATTTATGAAAAGCCCACAAATAACATCATACTCAGCAGGGAAAAGTGCAAAGATTGAAAGCTTTTCCTCTAATATAAGGAGCAATACATGGGTGCCTAATCTCACTACGTGAATAGGAGCGTGCCACTTGTATTCAATGTAGTACAGAAAGTCCTAGCCAGAGCAATTTAGCAAGAAAATGAATAAAACACACCCATATTAGAAAGGAAGAATAAATTTTCTTAGTTTGCTAATGACACGATCTTATATATAGAAAATCCTAAAGAAGCTACAAGGACTTCCTTGGCAGTCCAGTGGTTAAGATGCCGTGCTTCCAATGCAGGGGGCACAGGTCTGATCTCTGGTTGGGGAACTAAGGTTCCACATGCCCTGTAATGTGGCCACAGAAGAGGAAGCTGCCAAAACACTGTGAGACTTAAGAAACCAATTCAGAAAATGTTTCAGGATAGAAAATCAACATACAAAAATAATTTGCATTTCTATACACTAACAGTGAACTGTCTGAAAAAACATGAAAATAATCTCATTTACAACAAAACCAAAAACAATGAAATACTTAAATTTCAACAAGGAAATGAAAAACTGTACACTGAAAACTATAATACATTGATGAAAGAAATTGAGGAAGCCACAAATAAATGGAGAGATAGCCTGTTTTTGTGGCTCAGAAGAGCTAATATTGTTAAAATATCCATACTACCCAAAGCAATCTACAGATTCAGTATAATCCCTAACAAATTTCCAATGGTATTTTTCATAGTTCTAGGAGAAAACAACTCTAAAATTCTATGTAGGCACAAAAGACTCTGTAGAACCAAAGCAGCCCTGAGGAAAAAACAAAGCTACAAGCAAGACACTTCCTAATTTCAAACTATATTATACAATAGTAATCAAAACACTATGATCAGTCAGTCAGTTCAGTCACTCAGTCGTATCCAACTGTTTGTGACCCCACAGACTGCAGCACACCAGGCTTCCCTGTCCTTCACTAACTCCCGGAGCTTGCTCAAACATGTCCATTGAATCAGATGCCATCCAACCATCTCATCCTCTGTCGTTTCCTTCTCCTCCTGCCTTCGATCTTTCCCAGCATCAGGATCTTTTCCAATGAGTCAGTTCTTCTCATCAGGTGGCCAAAGTATTGGAGCTTTAGCTTCAGCATCAGTCCTTCCAATGAATATTCAGGACTGATTTCCTTTAGGATGGACTGGTTGGATCTCCTTGCAGTCCAAGGGACTCTCAAAAGTCTTCTCCAACACCACAGTTCAAAAGTTCGGTGCTCAGCTTTTTTTGTGGTCCAACTCTCACATCCATACATGACTACTGGAATAACCGTAGCTTTGACTAGATGGACTTTGGCAGCAAAGTAATGTCTCTGCTTTTTAATATGCTATCTAGGTTGGTCATAGCTTTTCTTCCAAGGAGCAAGTGCCTTTTTAATTTTAAGGCTGCAGTCACCATTTGCAGTGATTTTGGAGCACAAGAAAATAAAGTCTGTCTCTGTAACCATTGTTTCCCCATCTATTTGCCATGAAGTGATGGGATTGGATGCCATGATCTTAGTTTTTTGAATGCTGAGTATTATGCCAGTTTTTTCACTGTGATACTGGTATATAAAATAGACACATAGATCAAAAGGATAGAATCAAAGGTGCAGATATAAACCCTTGCATATGTGTTCAACTAATTTTTGACAAAGGAGGCAAGAATACTCAATGAGGAAAGAATAGTCTCTTTAATAAATGATGTTGGGTGGGGCGAATGAATAGTCACATGCAATAGAATGAAACTGGACCATGATGTTACACCACTCACAAAAATGCAATGTATTAAAGACTTAAATGTAAGATACAAACTGATAAAACTCCAAAAAGAACATATAGAAGAAAAATTCCTTGCGATTGGTCTTGGACAATGATGTTTTATGGATATGAAACTAAAAACATAAAGAAAGCAAAATCACCATGTGGAATTACGTCAAATTAAAGAGCTTCTGCACAGCAAAAGAAACAACAAAATGAAAAGGCAATCTATGAAATGGATTTTTGTAAACCATAGAGTTGATCAGGGGTTAATATACAAAATATATAAGGAATTCATGCAACTCAATAGCAAAAAAAAAAAAAATCTAATTTTAAAAAGGGCAGAAGACTTGAATAGGCATATTTCCCAAGAGGACATACAAATAGCCAACAGGTACATGAAAAGGTCCTCAATATCATTAATCAACAGGGAAGTATAAAACAAAAAACACAATGAGATATTACCTCATATCTGCTAAAATGACCATTATCGAAAAGACAAAGATGTGGAGAAAGAGGAGCCCTTGTGCTCCTTTTTCAAAAGGATGAAATCTTGCCATTTGCAACAACATGGACAGAAGTTGAGTGTATTATGAGTGTATGTTAGTGGGAATGTAAATTCGTATAGCCTCAATGGGAAACAGTATGGAGGTTCTTGAAAATATTAAAAAATATTTTAACTACCATGTGATCCAAAAATTCCACTCTTGGGTGCTTAACTGAAGAAAACAAAAACACTCTTTCAAAAAAATATATGCACCTCTATGTTCACTGCAGTATATTTTTGCAATAGCCAAGATATAAAACAACCTAAGTGTCCATCAACAAATGAATGGATAAAGAAGACATGATTATACACACACACAAACATACACACTCAATGGAATGCTATTCAGTCAGGAAAAAAAGAATGAAATCTTGCCATTTGCAACAACATGGATGTAACTTGTGCGCATTATGCTAAGTGAAATGTCAGAACAGAGAAAGATGAACATTGTATGATATTACTTGCATGTGAAATTTTTAAAAACAATAAACAAACAAAAAGCCAAGCTCATAGATACAGAAACAGATTGGTGGTTGCCAGAGGTGAGGAGTAGGAGAAAGGAAAAGGGTAAAGGGGGTAAAAAAGCACAAACTTTCAGTTATAAAATAAATTTCACAGGGATGTAATGTACAGCATGATGAATAAAGCTAATAATGCTGTGTTGCATAGTTGGAAATTGCTAAAAGAGTAGGTCTTAAAAGTCCTATCATTGTGGGGATTGGGGGGCGTGTGGGAGGGAGGCTCTAGAGGGAGAGGATATAGTATACTACTTATGCCTAATACACATCGTTGTATGGCAGAAACCAAGACTACAGTATAAAGCAATTATCCTTAAATTAAAAATAAATTTTTAAAAAGTGCTACCACAAGAAAAAAATTTGTAACTACGTATTGTCACTCTGCTTATTTAACTTATATGCAGAGTACATCATGAGAAACGTTGGGCTGGAAGAAGCACAAGCTGGAATCAAGATTGCTGGGAGAAATATCAATAACCTCAGATATGCAGATGACACCACCCTTATGGCAGAAAGTGAAGAGGAACTAAAAAGCCTCTTGATGAAAGTGAAAGAGGGGAGTGGAAAAGTTGGCTTAAAGCTCAACATTCAGAAAATGAATATCATGGCATCTGGTCCCATCACTTCATGGCAAATAGATGGGGAAACAGTGGAAACAGTGTCAAACTTTGCTTTGGGGGGGCTTCAAAATCACTGCAGATGGGGATTACAGCCATGAAATTGAAAGATGCTTACTCCTTGAAAGAAAAGTTATGACCAACCTAAATAGCATATTCAAAGGCAGAGACATTACTTTGCCAACAAAGGTCCATCTAGTCAAGGCTATGGTTTTTCCAGTGGTCATGTATGGATGTGAGAGTTGGACTGTGAAGAAAGCTGAGCATCAAAGAATTGATGCTTTTGAACTGTGGTTGGAGAAGACTCATGAGAGTCCCTTGGACTGCAAGGAGATCCAACCAGTCCATTCTGAAGGAGATCAGTCCTGGGCGTACTTTGGAAGGACTGATGCTAAAGCTGAAACTCCAATACTTTGGCCACCTCATGCGGAGAGTTGACTCATTGGAAAAGACTCTGATGCTAGGAGGAATTGAGGGCAGGAGGAGAAGGAGATGACAGAGGATGAGATGGCTGGATGGCATCACCAACTCAATGGACATGAGTTTGGGTCAACTCCGGAAGTTAGTGATGGACCGGGAGGCCTGGCATGCTGCAATTCATGGGGTGGCAAAGAGTCGGACATGACTGAGCAACTGAACTGAACTGATGGTGATGGTGATGGATGTTAACTAGACTTATTGTGCTAATCATTTTGCTATATATACAAATAGCAAATCATTCTGCTATACACCTGTAATTAACATAATGATATATGTCAATTACAGTTATAATACCGCAATTTTTTAAAAAGCATTCAAGTGTAAAATGCTGACTGTGACCAAAAGAAGGCAAAAAAAAAAAAAAAACCCACAAAACTTTACATAAGCAGTATTCTAGCTGATAAAGTTGTTTTCAGGCTTAGATGAACAATTCTTAACAACTTTACATGTATATTGGAATTGAATAATTAAGTAAATGGATGGTGGATAGTGGGAACAGGTTTCTCATTTTTTGAGTGGAAAATAACAGACAAGCAAGGGGACAAGACTAGAATGATCATATGGTAATGGATTAGAGTGAGAGACAGCAGTACAAACTCATGTTTAATTTGATAAAAATACAGATGGAAATGTATAGAAATAGTTACAGATATGTGTATATGCATAGGATAGTGTACTCACATCTATTTTCTTGTTCTGTCATCTGTGAAGTCTTAAAAAATGTATATACCAGTAGCAGCAAGCTCACATAAAGCCCAAATCTTGATTTCTAATGTCATGCTCAATAACGTAATCAAAGCCACCTGGAGAAATGTCTGATTCTAGGACTGGGAAAGTAGTTATTCCAGATGAGTATGGAGTATTTCGTTCATAAGAATTTTAAACATAATCAAAATTGGTGAGGGTGCATCGCAATGGCACGGAAGCTAACCGCAGAATCTCCCAAAGGCCAAAGCTGTGACAACTAAGCAACAAATGATAAAGCTGTATTGGATTATAACCTGAATTATAAAATAAATTCTCATCAATCCATATTAATATAAAGAAGTGATTGAATAAATAAACAGATGAGGGAAAACACAGAAATCTTTCATGCAAGAGAATTTCAAGCAATTTACAAAGCCACTCCACCATCAAGGAGGTATATAATACAACTGCCTTCAACAAAAGTATGGATAATGCACAGCAGCTTCCTTCCAAAGAGCAAAGTATAGAGTGTGTGTGTGTGTGTGTGTGTGTGTGTGTGCACGCACACGCACGCACGCGTGCTCAGTCGTTCAGGTCATGTTCAACTCTTTTGCCACCGCATGAACTGCAGCCTGTCAGGCTTCTTTGTCCATGGGATTTCCTAGGCAAGAATACTGGAACAGGCTGCCATTTTCTTTCCTGAAAGTATGGAGAGATGAAAAAGAATGACTCCCCAGTAGACAAACCTAACAAACACTACCTTAGGTAGGCATTCACAGTTGCCATCAAAGTGATGACTCATGTTGATAGTTGTACCTTGATATGACATGACGAAAGGGCACTTGACCTCAAATACCAGTGTAATCATGAGTAATTAAAAATACAAATCCAATCTGGAAAATACTACAAGATGCATGTACTCCTCAAAACTATCAAGGTCATCAAAACCAAGGAAAAGTCTATAAGAAGCTATTACAAATAAGAGGAGTCTAAGGAAACAACCTGTATTGTGATATTTGTAGATAGGATCCTGGAAGAGAAAAGGCACATTAAACAAGAATGAAAGAAATATGAGTAAAATCTGGACTTTAGTTGGTAAGAACATATCAATGTTGGTCCATCAATTGGGCTAAAGGTATTATACTAATGTATATACTAATAATAGAGGAAACCAAGTATGAGGTATTATAGGAACTCTGTACTATCTTCACAACTTTGGTGTAAATCTAAAACTATTGCAAAATTTAAGTCTGTGAAATAGAAATAGCCATCACAAGAAATAAAAAGAATTTAAAGAACGTAAGAATCAAAATTTAATATTTTTACATTTATGAATTATTTAAAAAGAAAAATAGCATCCAGTGAAGATGTACCTCCAAATATTAAGGGGTTAATGCCTTAAAAACTTGTACATGGAAAAGAAGGACACTTTTCTCAATATATAATGATAGTACAAGAATAGAGGAACTTCTTAGCAAATACCAAGAAGCAGGACTTTTGAAAAAAATGAAGAATTCAAGCAAAGAGTTTCAGGACAAACTAATTTGATCTTTCTGAAGTGGATGGAAGTGGTATTATTAAAGAATATGTTTGTCTCCCTGAATGATTCTCTATCAATTCCTAGGAAGACGTCTTTCTTATTTTTCTTACCAAAACTTTCAAAAAGATGAGCTTAAAATGCACTGCCAAGGACTGAATGGACTGTGGTCAATTTTCAGAACAATTGAACAGAACAGGATCACTGACTCTCAGAGCTGGGAAATCACCAGGGTCAACCCCTCATTTTTTATGTGAGAGGCTGAGATGCAGAGAAATGAGGTGTCTCGTGCTACAAAACAACTGTAGCTGGTAACTAAGGATTCGAGAACCAAGCTCCCTCTACCTCCAGGGCCATGCTTTTCTCAGTGTCTAACACTAGTGATGGCGAATGGCTGCTACCTGTTACTTTTATAGCCGCTTACTTCCCCAATACACTCTCTTTCCCTCCCTCTCGTGGGCCAGACAAATGTTTGTCACAATACATACACTCACTGAGCAAATTCAGAGATGCAAATAGTTCTTTATGTTGTACCCAATACATCTTCTACCCAGGATAAGAACTGATACATGAGTAAACTTCCACTCCATCCCTAAAAGACAAGAAATTTTACTAATATAAAGTAGCTATGCCCTAAGGTGACAAGTTAATACTGGAACTGGAGTGAATGGCCTCCTATCATAATCAGCCCCAAAACTTCATTAAAGTAATGTTTGCTTATTAAAGTGAAACCAATCAAAAGTAGTCAACAAAAAAGTGATCCACTTCTACTATATTAATTTCATTTGTACAAGAATAAGCTATACCTCAAATAATCACGACAATGGGAGCTGGTTAAAATGGTTAGGTTTTCTAGCCTATCAATTTTAAAACTAAAATAGAGAAAAACACAAAAGCAGTTCAATTTAAATAAAAGTACTTTGAAGCTTCAAAATTCAAAATAATCAAATTATTGAGCAGACACAGCTATTTTTTCAACTTAGGTTCTAATTAGTTTTCTTTGGTCTGAGGCTGATATGCATCCAATAAACTTGCAAATTTAGCAATTATCTGCAAAAATCTTTTCCTTTAAATAACTTGAGAGTTGTCTCTTGGGACTAAAAATACGAGCAAGAGATGGAGAAATGTTTAAAAATAAAAAATTTGCCAGACGAAAATATAAATGTAAAAAATCTGGGCTTACATAAGTTAACACTGAATCACATCATGTGACCAAGAATTTCAAACTTATTAAACTTTCAAAATCTCAAAGGTGTAAGGAAAATATCAGCGGTTACTGGAAAATAAGAGTAAACTTTATACTATAATGAAAAGTGAAAATGTTAGTACCTAAGTCATGTCTGACTCTTTGCAACCCCATGGATTAGGGCCTCCCAGGCTCCTCTGTCCATGGAATTCTCCAGGCAAGAATACTGGAGTGGGTTACCATTCCCTTTTCCAGGGGATTGAACCCAAGTTTCCTGCATTGAGGGCAGATTCTTTACAGTCTGAGCCACCAGTCCTAATGCTTTGCAAACTGCAAGTCTGAATTTCAGAGCAGAAAAAAATCTAAGCAACCACCTAAACCAAATTCTGTGTTTCACATTTGTTCAACATACTTACAGAGTCTGAGTTAATTTCCAGAAGGGACAAGGACTACGACCTCAGTGTGCTGCCTGCTCACTCAGGGCATGCCACCCCTTCCCATAATAACATGTAGCCTTCTCAGCTTCCTCTCTTAAGATCTGAGTAGCTGCCCAGCTTATTAAATGAGAAACCTGGACTCGCTCATCCTCATCTGTGTTTTCTAGGTTCCTCTTCACCCTAAAAAGCCAAAACTATTTACTTTGGGATCTTTATTTCCTCACAGAGCACAAGACTTGACTGTTCGCTTTCCAGCTTAAAGCAGTGGGTCTAAAATATAATACCACCTCTATTCTTTACCTTCTAAAATACAGTGACAGTAAGTAAAATATATCTTTCAGATATAGGATAAGCAAAAGAGAAGATATTAAAGTGTACATTAGTTAAAGAATAGTCATACTAAATGGAGCTCCCCTCAGTGACTCAACACAGTTGGTTCGTGGCAAAGAGGCAGGCACTGGAGTCAGACTTCCAGAGACTTTACATCCTGCTTCTCCCACTGATGGACTGTGTGACTTTAGGCTTGATGCTCTTCTTACAACATCCTCACCAGTTTCATAATTGAGAAAAAAGGAGATAAATATGCATATAATTATATATTTAAAATTGGAAAAATATATAATTATATATAAAATATATACACATATATAAATCCCTGGATTACTGCCTCAATGCTTCTTTTTAAAATATCAAATAACGTATTGTTTCGTGACACTTATCTTTGAGGGGTTATCTCTACTGTGTTAAACATGTGACAGCCAGACTATTATGTAATCCAGGGGTACTTATATAAGTTCTTTAAAAGTCCTAAGTGTCAAGTTCCTCATCTATAATCCGTAAATGAACTCATGATCTGAGTCACAGTCCCTTATGCTTATACAGTGGAGGTGACAAATAGATTCAATGGATTAGAAATAGTAGACAGACTGACTGCCTGAAGAACTATGGACAGATGTTCTTAAAATTGTACAGGAGGCAGTGACCAAAACCATCCCCAAGAAAAAGAAATGCAAAAAGGCAAAATGCTTGTCTGAGGAGATGTTACAAATAACTGAGAAAAGAAGAGAAGCAAAAAGCAAATGAGAAAGGGAAAGATATACCCATCTGAATGCAGAGTTCCAGAGAATAGCAAGGAGAGATAAGAAAGACTTCTCAAGTGAACAATTAAAAGAAATAGAGGAAAACAATAGAATGAGAAAAACTGGAGATCGTTTCAAGAAAACTGAAGATACCAAGGAAACATTTCATGCAAAGATGGGCAAAATAAAGGACAGAAGTGGCAAGGACCTAACAGAAATAGAAGGGATCAAGAAGGGGTGGCAAGAATACACAGAAGAACTATACAAAAAAAGGTCTTAATGACCCAGATAACAAAGCTAGTAGAGTTGATAGAATTTCAGCTGAGCTATTTCAAATCCTAAAAGAGGACTCTGTGGGAGAGGGAGAGGGTGGGATGATTTGGGAGAATGGCACTGAAACATGTATAATATCATATAAGAAACAAATCACCAGTCCAGGTTCGATGCATGATATAGGATGCTTGGGGCTGGTACACTGGGATGACCCAGGGGGATGGTACGGGGAGGGAGGTGGGAGGGGGGTTCAGGATGGGGAACACGGGTACACCCATGGTGGATTCATGTTGATGTATGGCAAAACCAATACAATATTGTAAAGTAATTAGCCTCCAATTAAAATAAATATATTAAAATAAACAAATAAATAAAAGATGATGCTGTGAAAGTGCTGCACTCAATATGCCAACAAATTTGGAAAATTCAGCAGTGGCCACAGGACTGGAAAATGTTTGTTTTCATTCCAATCCCACAGAAGAGCAATGTCAAAAAATGTTCAAACTACCACACAACTGTGCTCATTTCATATGCTAGCAAAGTAATGTTCAAAATCCTTGAAGCTAGGCTTCAGCAGTATGTCAACTGAGAAATTCCAGATGTACAAGCTGGATTTTAAAAAGGTAGAGGAACTAGAGGTCAAATGCCAACATTGGCTGGATTACAGAAAAAGCAAGAGAATTCCAGAAAAATATCTAATTCTGCTTCATTGACTATGCTAATGCTTTTGACTGTGTGGATCACAAGAAACTTTGGAAAATTCTTAAAGAGATGGGATTACCAGACCACCTTACCTGCCTCTTGAGAAAGTTGTATGCAGGGTCAAGTGGCAAAAGTCAGAACTTGACATGGAACAACAGACTGGTTCAAACTTGGGAAAGAAGTATGTCAAGGCTGTATGTGGTCACCCTGCTGATTTAATTTACATGCAGAGTACATCATGAGAAATGCCAGGCTGGATCAATCACAAGCTGGAATCAAGATGGCTAGAAGAATTATCAATAACTTCAGATATGCAGATGATGGCATTCTAATGGCAGAAAGTGAAGAGGAACTAAAAGGCCTCTTGATGAAGGTAAAAGAGAAGAGTGAAAAAGCTGCCTTAAAATTCAATATTCAGAAAACGAAGATCATGGCATCTGGTCCCATCACTTCATGACAAATAGAAGGGGAAAAGGTAGAAACAGTGAGAGACTTTATTTTCTTAGGCTCCAAAATCACTCCAGATGGTGACTGCAGCCACAAAATTAAAATATGCTTGCTCCTTGAAGGAAAGCTAAGACAAATCTATACAGCATACTAAAAATCAGAGACATCACTTTGCTGACAAAGGTCCATATAATCAAAGCTATGGTTTTTCCAGTAGTCATGTATGGATCTCAGAGTTGGACCATCAGGAAGGCTGAGCACCAAAGAGTTGATGCTTTCAAACTGTGGTGCTGGAGAAGACTTTTGAGAGTCCCTTGGACTGCAAGGAGATTAAACCTATTAATTCTAAAGGAAATCAGTCCTGAATATTCATTGGAAGGACTGATGCTGAAGCTGAAGATCCAATACTTTGGCCACCTAATGCGAATAGCCGACTCATTAGAAAAGACTCTGATGCTGGGAAAGATTGAAGGTAGGAGGAGAAGAGGGCAACAGAGGATGAGATGGCTGGATGGCATTACTGACTTAATGGACATTGAGCAAACTCTGGAAGACAGTGCAGGTCAGGGAAGCCTGGAGTGCTGCCGTGCATGGGGGTCCCAAAGATTCAGAGAGAACTTAGAGACTGAACAACAACAATCTTTAAGGAATTAAAGGAGACAACAACTATTCTGTTACATGTTAAACATCGAGACTGGGCAGAGTTTTTACCCCCTTCAGTCTTTTCCTTTTATAACAGAGGCTAGAATTTTAAGAACTATATTTATCAGACTCCTTTGCCAACATAATTCTAGATATAGCTTAGTTTACACAATTGGGTGAGGGTTTTGGAAGAAGAAGACAGGTGCAGCACATTACTCTTCCTTTGGTAGCATCAGGTAGTCATGTGGCAGGCATTTGTGTCTGTCATTTGGCAGACAATGCTTCACAGTGACCTCTAGGTATCCCCCACCATCTCCCATCCCAGTATTACCTACCTTCATGCTACAAGTTTTCCATCATTTTTTTTAACATGGCAAAAGCAGCAACTTCTTTATCCTCTAAAAATCTATAGTCAGTAGAAAGCCAGTGACTTTTCCTGACCTTCACTCTTTAAGCCCATTCAATAATTTTGTAACCTTATTTCTTAAGATTAATAACCTAATTTCTTTCTCTTTACAGAATACTCAGAATAAGGTCTGTTTTCCTAACTGACCTGACTGATAACCTATAAAGTATTCATCACAGTGCCTAGCACACAGCAGACCCTCAATAAAGGTAACGTAATAGCAGTAGTAGTGGTAGCAGATGCAGTGAACTAAAAACCCACATCTTCACACATAACAAGGATGAAGGACCACACAAACTAGGAGAAGTTCTGGATTATGGAAAACATAAGAGTTTTTTGAACTATATGTAATAATTCAACTCAACTGTCATGGTATTTTGTCAAACAATACATGGATTTGAAAATATTGTTTGTGTATTTTATATCCTTGTGATTTGGAGGAATGATATCTAGACAAGAAATCAGGAGATCTGGATTCAAATCTCACCCAGCCAATTTTTAATCTGTGGTCTTGGAAGTCAACTTTCAAGGCTTCAGTTTGCAAATCTGCAAAACGAAATAGTAGAACCAAATGCTCATTGAGGGCCTATCCAGCTGTTTAATGTTATGCTGTTTTAACTAAGTATGTGAAGGGTTTTAAGGTCCTTGAAGACTACAGCCCAAAGTCATTTAAATATTCCCCTGGAATCAAATGTATATGATTAAATTTCCTAAGAAAGAAAGCATTTGCACATCAAAAGGTATTTTTCATCTTAACATAACCTAGCTCCTGTCCCAATTACCATCAAATTTTTATTAATAAAGTAATGCTGTCTCATTTCAACCAATTTACCATTGAGAGAAAAGAGACAGACCTGAAATGGATCCATTCATTCCAGCTATATCTCAGAGAGCAGTTATGCATTGGTCTTTTCAATCATCAAATCCAAATAAATAAGCATTAGCTCCTAGTTTTTAAACAAGGAAAAACAAACAGGAGAGAGATGCAGAGAAGTGACAGACACAAACAGAAAGAGACAGAAATAGAGATGAAGAGATAAGAGAGAATATGTAAATATTTTGAAAAGTATAAAGCACTAAATCACTAAATTCAACTACCTGCTAGAGAATTAATTAACCAATCAATGAATTCTAATTTTTTGCATTGCTTGAAAATGCAAATTACCTAAGGCAGTCCAGCAGACAATGATGAGAGCATGAACTGTGAGTTTAGGCAGACACAGAATTGAATGGTAGACTCAGTAATGACTAGTTGTTTGACTGTAAGCAATTCAACCTCTATGTGCCTCAGTTTTTCATTAGTAAAATGAAAAACAATAATCTCATAGGATTGTTGTGTGGATTAACTGACAAAATACATTTACACACAGGTATAACAATTACAAAAGTATTTAATATAGAGTATGTTCTCTATAGTTGCTAGTGTGGGGTAGAAATTGTCCCTAACACATGTTGTTTCACTTCATTAAGTATCCTAAGCTGACCCTTGCATTGGTATCTTTTGAAGCAATGTCATTATTCTAAGCCTAGATCTGTAGTGCTAAATTGATTCCAGCTTTACCCTACCTGGGCCATGTGAAGATATGCTTAAACAAAATACCAGAATAAATCAGAAAGTAAATTCAAGTTCCTAAGTTAAACTGAAGTTGAATTATAAAGGAAAAGTATGATTATTTTAAGTGATTAAGAATATTCCATCCGGTCATAACTCAATCTTTTAATTTACTTTTATTTTCAGCAGATGCTGACACATTCAGCCCTAAATAAACTGAAAGAATGTGCACCAGAAAAGACCAACAAATGTGCTGGCACTTTCACATGAGTGTGGCTGATCAGACTACCGTCAATGACACAGGATTTTGCATTATCTAAAGGAAAAAGGGAAAAGATCCATATAATAATAAACTGATGTCTTATCAAGCAATTATTCTCAGTGTGGTCTGTGACCCTTTACGGCTGTCATACACTTTAGAGTGGGCCGTGAACTTTGCCAATTCAATGGCAATATCATTAACAAATAGTTCTTAGGTGTAATATGTGCCATTAACGATTCTAGATGCTGAGGATACAGCAGTAAGTAAAATAGAACAAGCCCTTGCTCTCCTGGGCTTACTTTCCAGTGTCCACAGATAAGCACATTAATAAGTAATATATATTCTGTATCAGATGATGCTAAGTGCTTTGGAGAAGAATAAACAGTGAAGGTGCCATGGTGGGGACTGAATTTCAATTTTATGTAGAATAGTCAAGGAAAGGCTCACCAAGATGACAAAAATTTGAGTAACAATCTCAGTGAGGTGAGTTATAAGCTATTTGCATACTTGGCAAAAGAAAATTCTAGGGAGAATGAAGAACAAGGCAAAGGCAATGAGGTGAAGAAATACAATGAGGCCAGTGTGGTCAGTTTTTATTCTCCCTTTACCACTGAATGCAGCGAGGAGGCCAAGGAATACTTTGATCTTCCCAACATTACCTCCCCCAAAGTAATAAAAATCCTCAAATGCATTGCTACAAGTTGAGCCCTGGACAGTGGAGACCTCGGCAAATAACTCAGAACAACACAATTCAATTTAAAAAGAAGCATATCCAAATAGATATCATATCACAGCCTCTTAACTGTGGAGAATACAAGCCCTATGAATATAAACTAAAGAATAGCAATCATTCAATAATGGTACTCATTCAATAGCAACTATTTGTTAAGCAAGAATTATGTTTCATATATTATTCTTTGTATTATTATCAGGAATACAAATTAGTAAACATGTTTTCTCTCATCCTGGTCTTCAACAGATAACAGTAACACATTCACAGAAACATGTGATAGAACAATTTATGCACATGGAATCAACTTTCCACCCCACCAAGTGCCATCAGGAACATTTTGAGGACAATTTCCTTTGGACTCTCATATTACAACCATAGTAATTTCTATTTAGAGATAATCATGAGATTACCTATTTAACATTATTCACAAGTACTAGATAGCATAGGTTCTAAAAATAGACATAAACAGATTTTGTGTTCCTAATAGGGATAAATTTTACATAAAGCAAAGCAAGGAATAAAAAGGTGTGTATGTTAGTTGCTGAATCATGTCCAACTTTTTGCAATCCCATGGTCTGTAGCCCACCAGGCTCCTCTGTCCATGGGATTCTCCAGGCAGGAATACTGAAGTGGGTTGCCATTGCCTTCTCCAGGGGATATTTCTGACCCAGGGATCGAACCTTGGTCTTTGCAGAAAAAACTTTCCACTTACCCTTTGGCTAGAATATCCTTTCGTATTTTATGGATGCAGAAAATAGCACAGACAATCCCCCCTGGTCTTCTGTTCCTATGGTAAACATCTGCTGTATTTATCTTCCCAGAGTCCATTCTCCCCTTCTCTTAAAGAATCATTTCCTTTGCTACTCTGAGTCAGTGTGTTTTGATTATGACTCACAACTCCAGTGGTAAGCAAGTGACTAAGATTGAGACAGAGTGTTTCATGCACTCTTGCAGGGCTAGCTTCATGGGTGTGTAAGATGTGAAGATGTACAGGGCCCTACACTTGAATGGGCCTCATACTGGATTTAATACTCTGCCAGTCTCTGTTTCAAGGTGCTAATCATTTTCTCTTTGAATTTGTGTTTTGTAAATAAAGTCCAATGAGACAAGAGAAGATACATGTGTGCATATGAAACGCATATAATTCGTGACATTCCTAGTGATTCCATTCACATACAACATTTGTATATCACATCAGGAGGACCATAAAGACAGCATTTCAGCCTGTTAGAGTTATGGAGAGTCAAAGCAAACATTAAGAACTTGTATCTAAAACTGAGTCAATGAGGCCCCTGAAAACCACACTTTCCATTCAAATTAAGACTTGCTTCAGTGGAAAAAAAAAAAAAAAGCAATGGCATTCTAAGAAACTCAAATGACCACAAATGACCAGAAAACCCAGTTGTATTCATTTTTTTTTTTGACTCTTACTTTCCTGCATTAAGCAACCACTTATGCTGAAAATAATGACATAGAAGAAAAGAGAAAGATGGAGTAACTCATAGTTCCTTCTCCTTTTGGTCCTTCCTTACTGACCAGTAATCTGAAGACAGAGAATACTGATAGAATGAGAACATATAAAGAACTGAAGTTAGTCTGATGCAGCATCTCCTCTAAATTGGTAAGAACAAAATTCACATGCATGGACACACCATGAAATTTAGACAGTGTTATAAACCAATGTTACCTCGAATTTTTTCTAAGCTGCATTATATACTTCACCAGAGCTTCCCTGGTGGCTCAGTTGGTAAAGAATTTGCCTGCAATGCAGAAGATTGCCTTCAATGCAGGAGACCCAGGTTTGATCCCTGGGTTAAGAAGATGGAGAAGGAAATGGCAACCCACTCCAATATTCTTGCCTGAGAAATCCCATGGATAGAGGAGCCTGGCAGGCTATAGTTCATGGGTCACAAGAGTTGGACACAGCTTGTGACTAAAACACCACCACCATTAAACCACAACCATATACTCTGATTTATATGAAAGATGAAATGAAATTAAAGAGCTCCACATCATACCTGATCAAAATCCTCCCTCACCTTTACTCACAGATTCCACCAACCAACGCTTCAAAAAAACAAACTCTATGAACCTCTTGTCTGAGTCTCGCAAGTCTCAATCATCCATCTTTGTGGAACAACAGGAAATAAATATTTGGTCTTTGTCCCAGATTCCTGGCACAAAGCTCCTAAAAGCCTTAGGATTTTCAGAGTGATGTGTCTTCTGTGTGCTAGTGGCATGACTGGTGCTGAGAGCTCCTAAATAACTTCATGATGGGGCTGGTCAACACAGAGACCAGTAGCATTAGAAAGCTGGAACTTTCCACACTCTACCATCTCTGGGGAAGGTAGAAAGGCTGGGATTTGAGCTAATCACCAATGGCCAATGATTTAATCAGTCATGTCTGTGTCAAGAGACTTCCATAAAGTCCTTAAACTACAGGCTTTCAGAGAGCTACTTGGTTGGGGAATGCATCCAGTGCCAGGACAGTGAAGCACCCCAGTTCTACAGGGAAGAAGCTCCTGTATTCCAGACCCTTCCAGGCCTTACTCTGTACACCTCTCCATGAGGATGTTGTATATTGCTTTGATATGACTTCAGATCCACTCGTTTATGACAAAAGTGAATTTGCTTTTAAGAGTAAAGTTGTTTTTAAGATTGAAGTTTATGTCTTGACATAAAAGTAAAATTGTGTGTCAGGATGCCACTATCAACATCTGTGGTTTCCAATTAGCACTAGTTGCCGAGGGGCCCTGCTGGGGCCTTATCAGTAAGAACATAGGGAGAAGACTCTTGTTCCATGCAAGAAAAGCTATGACAAACCTAGACAGCATCCTAAAAAGCAAAGATATCACTTGGCTGACAAAGGTCTGGAGAGTCAAAGCTATGGTTTTCCCAGTAGTCATGTGTGGATGTGAAAGCTGGACCATAAACAACACTGAGCCCTGAAGAACCAATGCTTTTGAACTGTGGTGCTAGAGAAGACTCTTGAGAGTCCCTTGGAAGCAAGGAGATCAAATCAGTCAATCCTAAAGGAAATCAACCTTGACTATTCATTGGAAGGACTGATACTGAAGTAAAAGTTTGGCCACCTGAATGTGAAGAGCCAACTCATTGGAAAAGACCTTGATGCAGGGAAAGATTAAGAGCAAGAGAAGGGAGCTATAGAGGATGAGATGGTCGGATGCCATCACTGACTCAGTGGACATGAGCTTGAGAAAACTCTGGGAATTAATGAAGGACAGGGAAGACTGGCATCCTGCAGTCCATAGAGTCACAAAGAGTCAGACATGACTTAATGACTGAACAACAAGGGGAAGAACTATAGTGAGGAGCGTTTACAGTATAACACTAAAAGCTTGTGAGTACTATCCAAGATCATTCATTTAGGCAAGGCTAACCTTTAATGGTCTAAATAGCTCTCTGAAGACCTTAGGGCATCAGCTCCTTCTGGAGTAAAGGTGAGCCTTTTATTGGCAATGGCAGTGGCTGCAAGAAAAGGATCATCCCGCCCACCTAAACCCAGGCCACTGTTCCCTAGCAACATGCTCTAGCAACAGGGGACTTTGTTTCCCTGGCAACTGGATGTCAGCTCATGGTTGGTTAAGCCCACTCTTCCAAGAACCACTTCATAGAAAAGATATACCTCAACTAAATCTGAACTTTCTTTCATCTCTCCTTGTCTAGAACAATAGCGGTTAATCTATTGTTGGTTTGGAGTATGTTACTTCTTTATTGGCTTATTAAGACATTATCGTGCATGCTCTTGGCTTTTGAAATTGTTACAGCTCCCACAGTAAAACTGTTAAGTAAACTATTGGCAAAAACAATCTCAGTCTCTGAGTATCATTTTCCTTGAAACAAAACATGACTGACCCCATTAATATTTTATAATAAACCAGTGATAATAAATACAGTGTCTTCCTGAGTTCTGTGATCCATTCTAGCAAATTAGTGAACCTGAGGAGTGGTTCATGGGAACCCTCAACTCACAGTCAGTTGGCCAGAAGTGTGGGAGCCCCAGAACTTGCAGCTGACATCTGAAATAAGGGGTGGCTTTATAGGACTGAGCCTTTAACTTCCGGGCTCAGTGTTAACACAAGATAGTTACTGTCAGAATTGAAGTTAATTATAAGATGGTTGGTATCTAGAGAACTGGAGAATTTGTTGGTGTTGGAGGGGAAACCCAAAACGTTTGGTATCACAAATGCTGTGATTGGTAACAGATCAAAATATTTTAGGCAAAATCAGCACTTGGATATAGAAAGTCTCATACTGTGTGCTCATTCCAAATTGTTTCATAGTCAACAAACAAGTCAATGAAGTCAAAGTCCTACCATTTAACTTCCTTCCATCTTCCTGTCTCTTCTGTTCCCAGAATACAGAAAGCATCCAATAAACCCTAGATGAAAGTTTTTAACTAAGGCTTGAAAGTAAATATGACATCACTCAGTCGAGTCCGACTCTTTGTGATCTCAGGGACATCAGCCTACCAGGCTCCTCCATCCACCGGATTTTCCAGGCAAGAGTACTGGAGTGGGTTGCCATTACCTTCTCCAGGGCAACTTCCCGACCCAGAGATCGAACCTGAGTCTTCCGCATTGTAGGCAGATGCTTTACCGTCTGAGCCAAAACTAAGGCTTAGTTATTATCAAAGTCTAAATTGAAGAAGTCCTTAAATCGGAGAGGCAATGGCACCCCACTCCAGTACTCTTGCCTGGAAAATCCCATGGACAGAGGAGCCTAGTGGTTGGAAAGAGATGGACACGACTGAGCGACTTCACTTTCACTTTTCACTTTCATGCTTTGGAGAAGGAAATGGCAACCCACTCCAGTGTTCTTGCCTGGAGAATCCCAGGGACTGGGGAGCCTGGTGGGCTGCCGTCTATGGGGTCACACAGAGTCGGACACGACTGAAGTGACTTAGCAGCAGCAGCAGCAGCAGCATTCCCTAAGTATTTCTTTCACAGATGTTTAGATATTCCAATGTAAACGGCACCCACTGAAGAACAGAAAACAACACGAACAGTGCCTCTGGAATTTTTCAGGGAATTGGTCCTGTCTTAGCTTGGGTGTCTCCATAAACAGTGATGCGGGTGCAAGTAGTTTATTTAGATGGTGATACCAGGAAGCACTTTCAATAGAAAAATTAGAGATGGAAGAGAGGGAAAGTTAATGACAGATTCACAAATGAGCAAGTTACCTCTGTAGACAATAGGGTATCAGTTCTATTAAGACCCTCTGAGGGACTTTGTGGAACACATTCTAAGATTCTCGTTCCTCACTGGTTGAAAGTCACTGTGGGAACATTAACCCTCCAGCACTTCTGGCCTTCCCCTTGGCTGTCATACTTCTGCAGCCAGAGAAAGTCCTTGGACAAAGAAGCACAGAAGGCTATGGGCATATAAGGGTGCTATGTGCAGTTGTCCTGGGGGATATTGAGGGGATACAAGTGACAGAATCTGCTACAGATTCCGATAAAGGTTCAGGACAAGCTGCTAGAGTGCCACTACTTATCTGGGTGTCTGCTATGTGCTAGGCATTGTTCTAGATGTAAAAGATACAAAATTTAAACATTAAAATCTCTGCTATTCCAAAACTTATAGACTACTATAATTAAAAGATATTAACTAAAATATACAAATATATGGAGCATGCTTCAGGAAGTTCAGAAAGAAGAAATGTATATAAATGATTTGGTCTTATCTGGGTGCTGAAGGTGGGTGTCATAGAAAAAGTGAGGTTGAGAAAAGGAATGAAAGATAAATAGGAATGTACTAAGAAATACTTTCAATGAATTTAAAAAGGGAAATATATTAATAGATTAAGTATAGATATAAACTGGGAAGAATAGCAACAGGTAAGTCTAAAAAGACAAGCAGGGGCTGGGTCATTCTGGGATTACGAGTCCTGTTAAAAACTATAGTCCTCCTAGAGGGACGTGATGAGGGGGAAAGCTTCAGAGGCTTGGGATATATGTAGACATGTCTGATTTATGTTGTTGTACAGCAGAAATTAATACAACATTGTAAAGCAATTATACTATAATAAAAATTATTTTTTAAAAATTGTAGTCCTTAAAATAAGATTGATGTTGTTTAAGGTTACAAACTTGCAATCAGTAGTAAATAAGCCATGGAGACCTAAAGCACAGTGTAATAAACATAGACAATAATACTCTACTGTAATTATGTAATATTAGATATATTATAATAGCAATAATATAATATATAAATAGTACAAAAGTAGTATTTTATATGCCTTAAATTTACATAATTTTATATGTTGAATGCATTCAATAAATAATTAATATCAATAAAAAGTCATTGAAAGATTTTAAGAAAGGAGTATAGGTGTGGCAAGAAAATTTGTGTTTTGGAAAGATCACTGTGTATGCCTGTCTTGCAGAGATTAGTTTAGAAAAAGGCAGAGTAGGTATAAGAGCACCCTTGAGGCAATATATGAGATAATGAAGCAAAAATGGTAGCTTGAACTAGACACAAGAATTAAAAAAACTAGATGATTTAAATTAGCAGGACTTGATGATGACTATGGGAGGAGTATCCATGAAAATATTTCTCCTTCCACTTTTGAACCGAGGTGGGTATATAGATATATGTATAGGTATACATATACATAGTACATATGTGTATTACATTTGTATAAATTTTAGATCAATATTAGAGAGCAAGCAAATTTAGATAGGGAAGATTATTTCACTTTGGATATGCATTTGAAACATCCAAGTGGAGATACTGAGTAAACACTTGGAATAGGAAGTCAGTAGCTCACACAAGGGTCTGGTGTAGAGAAGCAAGCCTGAATAGCCACATGTGTTTGTTAAGTGAGGCCCTGGCCATGCTTGAGACTGCCTGGGAGAGAATTCAGCTGTAAGGCGAGATCCATAAGGAACTTGATTTTCCTATACTAAACCTAATGTATAACTGCAAAACAATTTCTCCTTTCAAAGTTTACGTCACTATTCATGTTATTTTGATACAAATACATTAGAAAATAGCTTTTGGTGGTGGGTTGGTTTTTTTTTTTTGCTATGTTTTGTTTTTTATACAGTCTTGATTTCTCAATCTCTTAGAGATAATTTTGTTTTTCTTTCAGACATAATTTCCATCCAGACACAAACATTCAACTGGGGCTCACATTTTAAAAGTCTGTGATAAAGCTTAACACAGCTTGAACTATTATAAATAAGAAAACTATTCAACAGTGTTCTCAAATAGCTCTCTTTAGCCTCTAAATTTTCTAAAATGCAGAGTTAATTACTTAGTGGGTGATAATGGCAAATAAAATTAAATGGAAAGAAGGCACAGAGATGTCAATAGAATCCCAGAAATAAAACAACTCCTTACTTGTAGGTCAATAAAGCAAAGCAAAAAAACCCTCATCCTAATTTTTTCCAACAGGAACAGAAAATACATATCAAATGAACAGTTTTTAATCTCATATCTAACAATCCCATAAATATACCAAAAAGCATTTGATCTCTGGGATCTTGTAACTATACACCAACCAGAAAAACAATAGTTAAATGATATTTACAGCACTGGAAACAAAGCCAAATAAATTGGAACTTCAGGAAATTCTACTTATTTTGAAACTTACTTCAGTTTAGATTTTCCTTGAATGTTTATTTAAGCTGCATACACTAAAGGGGGAAAATAAATATAAGTGAGTGTAAGTAACATCCCCAAATCATAAAGGGTTAATAGCAGATCTGGCATTTGGATCATGGTATGTCTCAGACCAGGGATCTCTTTATCAAGCCAATTTTTTTCATTTTTACCTCTTATGAGTTCCTCCATTAAAACAAGTCTCTCCTCTATTGGTAGATTAACCAAGGGTCATTATTCTAAATCAGCAAGAAAAGTGAAATAGGAAGCTTACATTTGACTACAACTGAGTCATCGCCACCTACCCATCAGTGGCTTGAAAAAGGGAACTAAGAAAAAAATGGGCTCCCATTGTTACAGCCAAAGGTAAATCTGTTCATTAGGTGAAATCAGCCTTCTTCAGGGTGATTTCACTTCAACCAAGACTGGGTGGTAAACTGCCCAGCTGTTAGTACTGTATAACTGGCTCTCCTCCTGCTTCTGGAACTCTATCCACGAGACGTCAAAAATCAGAGTCACTTACTTTTAGATTTTGGAACTACTGCTAGACAAGAATGAAGAAAATACAGTTTTTAAAATCTGACATATAAGTAAAATTAGATATATACATGGACAGGGAAGCCTGGCGTGCTTCAGTCCATGGGGTCACAAAGAGTCGGACATGACTGAGCGACGAAACTGAACTGAACTGAAAGATATATACATGCCTCCAGGACACCAAAACTTAGTAGGAAATATTTCCTACTGTGATTAGATTCTGTTTATAGTTTCTTAAACATTTAAGCAAATGTCAGGTGCCCCAGATGATAAGCTCCAGCTTCTCCTCTGACTTCCAGATTCACATCTACTCCATATTGACTTTTCCACTAGCTTATTCGATAGAAATCCTAAAATCTGATAATGAATTGCTACTTTCTCCCTCCAAAGCTGTCTACCTTTTAGTTTTCCCTAGACCTTAAACTATGTTCAAGCTACTTGGCTGCTTAAGTCAGAAACATAAGGGTCATCCTACCTTTACATCCCACATAAAATTCATCAACAAATTCTGTTGCTACCATATCTAAAATAGGAATGGAATCGTATATGAGTCTCCAACTCTGCTACCACTAGCATAACTGTCTATTGATCAGTCTTCTGCATAACTGCCTTAGCTCCCTGCCTAATCTCCCTACTTCTAAATGCACCCCCTGTTGATGTATGGCAGAAATCAAACCAATATTGTAAAGCAATTATCTGTCAATTAAAAATAAATAAATAAATGCACCCCCCCCAGCCCAAATCAGTAGTAGCCACAGCAATAATAGAAAAACATAAGCCTGATCATGCCATTTCCCTGCTTAAAACTTTCACTAACATCTAGATTAACTTTAAATTAAACCCAAACCCCTTTTCACAGTCAAAGTGAAGCCCAGCAGACTGAGCTCTCTACTTCTCTCACCTACCCTCATCATTGCTCACCACATACTCACTGCCAAGTTCTTGCTGTCAGCCAGCCACAGGGCCAGTTCAGGAGCTGGTCAAATACACCCAGGATTTCCAGCTTTGGGATTTTTGCATGTGTTATCCCCTTCACTTGGAATTTTCTTCTCTCTGCTTATTCTGTGTTGTTCCTTTTCATATTCTGGACTCAACATCAATGACATTGTCTCAAAGAGTCCTTCCAGAGGCACTCCATTGGAAGAGAAACATCCCCTCCCCACACCCTTATTCTCCACCCAATAGCCTAGTCTTTGCTTTCTTCATAGCACTTGTGGCAACAGGTAATTAGATGTTGATTGCCTTGTTTACTTATTTCTCATTTTTCCCTAACACTGTGAGCTCTGTGAGTGTAATTAGTGACATTATTCACTAAGTTATACCCAGAATCTGGAACATTGCAGATATATACTTGCTGAAAGAGCACATGAAATGCTCCTCCTTGTAGAATCATGCGTGCTGCTTCAAACATCAGCCTGGCTGACTATGGAAGGAAGTCATCGAGAGGATGGGGCTGCCAGGTGATCCTTGCACTGGACCTAGGGAACTATAGGCTCCTCACCCCCTCCTCTGTCTTGGGAATGTGTATTTTACCTACTGTTTCCAAGTGGGAACTCTTTCCAACCACACAGCCTTGAGAGAGCAAGGTGTTGTTGAGACCATCTGGATGGAATACACGAATGAATCCCTTTAGGGCCTCTACAGAAGCTTAAGATTCTGGGAGGTGGGTGTGGAGGTCTTATTTTGCAGTTGCTTACGTACAACCTTTGTATGTAAGTTCCCTTGTTCGTTGAAGCTGCCACCTACCAAGTCATCTGCCTCTTTTTTGTATGGGGGCCAGTTTGCAAATCAACACTGATAATCTACTAAATTCAGAGCCCACTATGAGTAAAAAAGCAAAAATTAAAACCACAATCTGGCAGTTCTTTTCTGCAAAAAGATTATTTTTATTCCTCTCTTGAAATATGCTAACCATAGAGTAATCCATTGATGTCTCCAACTTCACAACTCTTCAAAGATCTTGGATTTTATTTTTAACCTTTTTCCCAGTTCAAATGAGTGTTTGCTTTGGTCAGCATTAATGAGTATGCCATGTTGATTTCAGAGCAGTGAAATGAAAATGCAAGACTTTTATTTCCAGAAAGGCAATTATTTTGGATATTATGAGAAACGAAAGGCTTAAACATTTCTAATCTTAATAGTGTGTTAGTTGCTCAGTCGTGTCTGACTCTGTGACCCTCAAAGACTATAGCCCGTCAGGCTCCTCTGTCCATGGAATTCTCTAGGCAAGAATACTGGAGTGGGTAGCCACTCTCTTCTCCAGGGAATCTTCCAGACCAAGGATCAAACCCAGGTCTCCCACATTGTAGGCAGATTTTTTACCATCTGAGCCACCAGAGAAGTCCTACTGTAATCTTAATAAGCAGTTCTTAAAAGATCTTTTTAATAAAAATAGTTGTTCCAAGAAGTGATAATGTGTTATGCCAAAAGACATATACACATACATATATACCTACATAATACAGGCTTTTATATGTATATACACAAGGCTTTTATATAATCGAACAAATATAAAAAATATTGAGTTATACAAGGTTAAATAGGCCTTATAACTGTCAATCTTCTCAGAGCCTTTATTAATATGCAAATATAATTATTAATTTCCAAAGTGGAATAAAGTACTCGGCATTTCCAATTTTATTTGACCCTCAAGTCCTTGTCATCTGTTACCCTTTTATAGAAGCATTGTTCTACAGAGCAAAGTATAGAAA
The DNA here is from genome assembly GCF_016772045.2 of Ovis aries. Classification (NCBI taxonomy): domain Eukaryota; kingdom Metazoa; phylum Chordata; class Mammalia; order Artiodactyla; family Bovidae; genus Ovis; species Ovis aries. The sequence continues at coordinate 72,385,661 of NC_056058.1, forward strand.
ATGCTTTTCTAGAGAGAAAAATTAAATTCTAATTCAAGAATTTTTAAATTGTAGAACCAAAAGAAATATCAAGAGATCAACTCACTCAGTCTCTTGAATATATATCACAAACTGAAATGTAGGACTCAGGCACACTGAAAACTATATATCCAACATAGAGGAGAAAGTAATGACAACCTCAGCTCTAATGCAGAACCAATATTCCAGATTATTTAACTTTCTTTAAAAAGCCAGAAACTCAGAGTTTGTATTAAAGATTTCCATTTTTAGAAATTTGTAACTATTTCAAAATGATGTTTTTTGAACACTACACAGATTAAATAAAAATACCTATAGGTCATATTTTGGAGAAGGAAATGGCAACCAACTCCAGTGTTCTTGCCTGGAGAATCCCAGGGACGGGGGAGCCTGGTGGGCTGCCGTCTATGGGGTCACACAGAGTCGGACACAACTGAAGCGACTTAGCAGCAATTTAGCAGCACAGGTCGTATTTATATAGTCTACCAGTTTTCAATTTGATATCTACCTAATATAGATATTTGTCTATTCTGTTTTTCAAAATTGGTATTAGTGATTCATCACAACAATGGCACCCCACTCCAGCACTCTTGCCTGGAAAATCCCATGGACGGAGGAGCCTGGTAGGCTGCAGTCCATGGGATCGCTAAGAGTCAGACACGACTTAGCGACTTCACTTTCACTTTTCAGTTTCATGCATTGAAGAAGAAATGGCAACCCACTCCAGTGTTCTTGCCTGGAGAATCCCAGGGACAGGGGAGCCTGGTGGGCTGCCGTCTCTGGGGTCGCACAGAGTTGGACACGAGTGAAGTGATTTAGCATAGCATAGCATAACACTGCTGCATTTGTAATAATCTTTGATTTACTTGCCCTTATGGCCCCCTGTGAATCCTCCAATTTGGCAAATTTTTCAACTAAGAGTTATAAATAGCATCAGAACTTTTGCATATAACATTAAGAAAGGGCCTGTAATGTGCTAGTAGAATCCTCCAAGATAAGCTTTATTCCATTGGAAAGATCCATTTACTGGATCCATTTTATAATGTTCTCTTCTAGTCAATTAGAAAGATCTAAACTAACTCACTAAGGACTATTTTATTTGGAAAAATAACAAAAATTTTCAAGGGAAATTTGTATAACTCCTGGAAATAATAGTTTTAATATCATTAGGACCTAGACATTTATCAGTTATAAAGTAGGGGAATAAAAATGAACAACATAGGTAAGAGTATAGGCTTTGGAGTCAAATAAGCCTACTTCTTACTGGCTGGCTGATTTTTAGCAAGGCATCCTCCCAGACTCTTGGCATCTTGGTGTCCTAGGTTAAAATGAAGAAACTAACAGTACCTGCTTCAACAGGTTGTTGATGGTTCTAATTATATAAGCATATATATTATAGGCTCAAAGTAATAAAGTTATAGTAATTGAAAAGAGATCAGGGGTTATCAGGTGATTTGATTGGGATGTGTGACTATGTATGGATAACTCAAAGTTTCTTTGCAATGATAGAACAAATCTGTATCTTGATTGTGATAATGGTTACATACATAAATGCATGTGGTAACATTTCACAAAGTCAATATAAACACTGGAAAATGCATGTAAAACTGATGGAATCTGAATATGGTCTGAATTCAAGTTAATAGCTTACTAATGTCAGTTTCCTGGATTTAACAATTTTCTATGATTATGTAAGCAATTGTACTGAGGGAAGACAGGTGATGGATGTACAAGAACTCTCTCTATTAAGAACTGTCTATATTATCATTATTTTACAATTTATGATGAGTCAAACTATTTAAAATCGAAAGAAAACCAAAGAAAAAACTTGCTAATAGGATTACACACGATAGTGGTGCAAAGAACTTGGCACAATATCTGGCACATCATAAATGCCCTATAGATAGTAGGTATCATTTTCAAATGATTTAATCTATTAATAAGAATTGAAACTTAAGAATAATGGAAATGCAACTATACCATTGAGAAATGAGACAAAGATTACCAGTTATCTAAGGACATAACTCTAACTGAATTTTTAATATTAAAAATCAACAAAAGGGCAGAAGATTAGCTTCAAACTCCTTTCTCATTACCTATCTACCAATATTTCAGTCACTTGACATTACACCCAAGAACCATTAACACATCACTGAATGTTTCTTTTGCTTTAAAGGACTGTGTAATTTACTGTAATGATACACTAAACTTTTCCATCTCTATGTGTTTTCATACTAATGATACTTATAGCTAACAGCTGTAATACATTATAAATCATTTATAACATAATCACCTGTTTTAATTAATAGCAAGGCTTAAGCCGTAGGAAAAAAACTAACTGTGATAAATCTTTACAGACAAGTTAAACTGACTTTCTGGTGAGTAGAACATTCCCTCCTCTTGAAGTGAACTCTGACATCAGAATATTAATGTGCATGAATCTTTACTTTCTTCTTTCCAGATGCATGGCTGCTTTAGAAATACAGTTTGATATTCTGGTTTTTATGAAAAATTATGAAAAACGTGTCACTAATTAATTGACACATGTCTGAAATAATCCATGATCATACAAATAAACTGTTTAAGGTATAATAAAAATAGTATGTGCCTTAGGCTGTCACTGACATTTATTCAACAGATTTTATTGAGCTCATACTATGTGCCAGTCATTTTGCTAGCCCCTAAGCATACAGCAGAAAGCAAGACAAAATCCCTTCCCTTATGAGGCTTATTTACATTCTAGAAGGGAAGAGAGACAAACCAATGACAAACAAACAGAATAGAGTATTTCTTGTTAGAGAGAAGAGCTACATAGATTCATAAAAAAAATATTGGGGGTGATGGAGAGGGTAGGATTATAACATGTAGTGATGAGAGAAGGTCTCATCAAGGAAAAAGCATATGAATGATAGAAATAAATGAAGGCGAGGAAGTAAGCCATTTAAAGACCTAAAACAAGAATATTCCCAGAAGAGGGAGCAGCCAGCACAAACGTTCTCAAGAGGGACGGGCTTGGTGGGTCCAAAGGACAAGAGATAACCATGGTGACTAGCCTAAATTAGCCATGGAGAAGGTGAGGTAGGCATTAAAGCAAGGGATTCATGGGATGTGGGTGTTACTGAGTGTGATCAGAAACTTCTAGGAAGTTTGAGTAAGTGTGTGTGTCATCATCTAACTTAAGATTTTTAAGTTCAATCTCACTGCCATATGGGGAAATAATAGTGGGTATGGCAGAATGAACAGGGAGGCCTAGTTCACTAATAGCCTTCCCAATGAGAAGCGATGATGCTCCTTCTCAGAGCTGTGAGCAACGCATTAGTTAGCCTCACTAGCTTCAGCTTCTTCACCCACAGGCTGTGAAGTGTAAGTGAGCAGTTTTTACATGTACCTTAAATTCTGCACTGAAAGTAAAGCAAGCTTGGATGGCTGACCACAGATTTGGCAACTAAAATAAACATTAGGTTCCAGTTCTACCCTGGGCAAAACTAAGCGAGAATTTTCACAGAATTTATTTCATATATAGTACATAAGTTTTGGAAACAATCCCAAAATATAAAGAATATAAAAAATCTATAGCAATTCTAAATATCATGTAAGAATGACAGTTCCGATTATGTTGCAGTCCCTCTCCCCACCTCCCCACCACACACACACATACCTTTTTGGAAAACAGTTTTTTGTCCTCAGAGGCATTTAATATACTTCAAAATATTAAATATTCTTCAAAACGATGAACTTTTGGTTTATTTGCATAAGTCCCTACCATTGTACACTCTACTTGCTTTCAGACCTACATAACTATAAACAATGCTGTGCCATTTACAGTGATGAGGATGGACCTAGAGGAAAAAAAAATACTGTACATTAACACATACATGTGGAATCTAAAAAAAATGGTACAGATGAACCTATTTGCAGGGCAAGAATAAAGGCACAGACATAGAGAACAAACATACGAACACCAAGGTGGGGAAGAGGGCAGAGTGAACTGGGAGATTGGGATTTATATACATACACTACTATCTATCTGCCTTCCGATACAGAAGATGCAAGAGACGCAGGTTTGATCCCTGTGTCGGGAATGGCAACCCACTCCAGTATTCTTGCCTGAAAAATTCCATGGACAGAGCTTGGGGTGTGACAGTCCATGAGCACACACATGCACACAGGGCTTTCATGATAGGTCAGCTAGTAAAGATTCTGCCTGCAATGCAGGAGACCCCGATTTGATTCCTGGGTCGGGAAGATCCGCTGGAGAAAGGATACGCTACACACTCCAGTATTCTTAGGCTCAGTTGATAATGAATCCGTCTGCAATGTGGGAGACCTGGGTTCAACCCCTGGGTTGGGAAGATGCCCTGGAGAAAGGAACAGCTACCTACCTCCAGTAGGAGAAATGGCCTGGAGAAATCCATGGACTATATAATACATGGGGTCGCAAAGAGTTGGAAACAACTGAGCTACTTTCACTTCACTTCACTTCACATGTGCACACACACTGTTGCTGTTGCTGTTAAGTTGCTTCAGTCATGTCCGACTCTATGTGACCCCATAGAGGGCAGCCCATCAGGCTCCCCCATCCCTGGGATTCTCCAGGCAAGAACACTGGAGTGGGTTGCCATTTCCTTCTCCAATGCATGAAAGTGAAAAGTGAAAGTGAAGTCGCTCAGTTGTGTCCGACTCTTAGCAACCCCATGGACTGCAGCCCACCAGGCTCCTCCGTCCGTGGGATTTTCCAGGCAAGAGTACTGGAGTGGGGTGCTATTGCCTTCTCCAGTGCATACACACACACACATGTATAAAATAGGTTAACTAATGAGTACCTACTGTATAGAGGGAACTCTACTCAATGCTCTGTGGTGACCTAAATAGGAAGGAAATCCAAAACGAAGGGATACATGTATACATATATTTGATTGATTTTGCTGTACAGCAGAAATTAACACAACCTTGTTAAGCAACTACATTCCAATAAAAAATTAAAAGGAAAACAGTGCTATGATAAACATGCTAGTATGTAAATCTTTGCATCCAGAGTTTGCTATCCCCCAATGTAAACTCTTAAAAGTAAAGTTTTTAAATAGTCAAAACATATATTAAAATTTAATCCATTTAACACAGACTGCCAAATTTCCCTCCAAAAATTTATTTTAATTACACTTTCAACAAGGATCCAGTAATATTTTTAAGCCTTCCATGGCTTTTTTGAAACCTCTATAGCCCTCTTTATCACTAATCTTACAAGACTTCTTGTATTCTACTGCGATTTCTGACTTTGCCACTAATTAGCAGCATGTGAACTATGTCTCGTGAATAAAGCATAAGGGGAAATACGCTGGGGGCTGCTGGAACAGCAATCTATCCTTCCCAGATAAAAGGGAAGAAGCTGTTCTCCAGCTCCCATAAGTTTTCTCCTGCTTCCTACTTTTGAACAGAAATATGATACATGAACATTTGGCAGCCATTATGCAGCCATTAGTAAGTTTCAGGATGAAAAACAAACACGTCAGGGATAGTAGACCAAAACAAAGTAGCTGGCTTCTGGACGTTACTGAAACACTAAACAAATTGGAAGATCATCTGTCAATAATTGACATTTATTGAAGTAAGTCTCCTGCTGCCCCATAGAGACTGTGAGATAGGGGCTCTATCATTCTTGATGGTAACTATTCAAAGGAATGCCTCCTGGATTGTAAAACTGGCAGGAAAAGATTTATATCTCTAAGGGACTGAGAAAAGTTTGAACATTCCAAGTTTTCTAAAGTAAATAGTCTAAGGAAAGGAATCTCAGGGGCCTACAGTCAGAAAGAAAAGTATCTATTTTAGTGATGCTGAGAGGAACACCGAAGGCATTTCTGTCAATGAACATGCTCCCTCAGAGTTCCTCTAAGGCCTCCCCACTTAGAAAACCTGTGTGTAGGAATTAAGTGAGCCTCTGATGACCTTTCACAAAATTACCTTTCAACTAAACTGGTCAGTTAGTTTCTGTCATTTGCAACCAAAGTCCCTCTGATGAATCAAGATTGCATTCCTTTTGTTTCTTTGTTCTGAAAATTAGAAAATGAAATTAGGTTTTCCACTGAGAGTAAATAGATAACATACAGTGGCAGGGTGGTATGGGGCTGTACTGAGCTTGGAGACTTGTGAACTGGATTCTAGTTGCAGTTTGGTTACTGTGTGCTTGAGGTCTGAGGCTCATTTTTCTCAACCTGACAAATGAGTGGGTTGAACCAGATGGTCTTTGAGCTCTCTTGTCGGACTTCCATTGTGGCTCTGCTGGTAAAGAATCTGCCTGCAATGCGGGAGACACGGGTTTGATCCCTGGGTTGGGAAGATCCCCTGGAGAAGGGAAAGGGTACCCACTCCAGTATTCTGGCCTGGAGAATTCCTTAGGGGGATTCTAAGTATAGTCCATAGGGTCTATGTATAGTCCAGAGGGTCACAGAGTCGGACATGACTGAGTGACTTTCACTTTCTTTCTTTCCAAATCTGATATTCCAAAACCCTGATAATTTTGACCCATTAAATAAATGCACTTTTAGAAATGAAAAACCAAAAGATTATTTCTTTACTCTCACGTTTTCATTAGCTGGAAAGAATAAAGATAACTATGCCAACACTGTCCATGTTTTAGCAGAAGCAAAATCACGGGCAGAATTTCAAATAGCAAGTTCTGATTAGAAGGAGTTCAAAGAACTCATAATTGACTTGCTCTTCAAGGAAGCTCTTAGCTTAGACCTGCACAAATTACCAATATAAAGTGGTTAGCAGGTACAAGATAAAGGACAAGAACTATATGAAATAGACAAAGAATTATCTTAAACACTGGAAGATATTTAGAACAGTAACTTGAAATGGGAGGAATATGACAAACTGAGTGTTATACAATACATTCATTTTCCAGCAATTTGAAAGCAGCAATTCAAAGCAACAAAATAAAATCAGCACATCTCGCCCCATGGGGCAGCTAAAGTTGTAGTCTCCACAAAACAAGGATAAATAGAATGTGTCACAGGGGATTAGGTGTTTAAGGGAGTAGAAAGTTCTTATAACAGCTGCTACTAGTGATGGATCTCAAGAATGCTTTTGAAACGAGTAGATAAGGTGCCGAAATTCCTCTGGGAAAGGAAGTTGAGTAAGAAACAAGAGCTGAAATTTGTTGCTAGAAAATGCTGAACATAATCTTAAGTATAACGTTTGTCTCATTTGAATCATAATCTGTGCTCATTTAAGAAAACTGCAAAAGAAATAAAGATATTTTCAAAATTTTTGAAATATTTCAAAAATTTTCAAAAGAAAATTAAGAAAACACATATTTCCATTACTCACCTAGATACAACACTACTTCTCATCATCCCTGGAACAAGATCTCAGATATTCCAACAGAGGGATTATTCCTTACATTACTAGCTGCATACCTAGGAGTGTGTTCAAGTCAGAGAACCAAAGAGAGATGCGCTGTTGCCTTTTTATCTCTGCCTCTAACTGCAGATACGATTACAAAGATATCACTTAAAGAGCCTAGGCATGTTGAAGCATAACTTGGTTTGCCCAAGCTGCTAGCTCAGGCTGCTGCTGCTGCTAAGTCCCTTCAGTCATGTCCCTATACTGTGCGACCCCATGGACTGCAGCCCACCAGGCTCCCCCTCCCTGGGATCCTCCAGGCAAGAATACTGGAGTGGGTTGCCATTTCCTTCTGCAATGCATGAAAGTGAAAAGTGAAAGTGAAGTCGCTCAGTCGTGTCCGACTCCTAGCGACCCCATGGACTGCAGCCTACCAGGCTCCTCTGTCCATGGGATTCACCAGGCAAGAGTACTGGAGTGGGGTGCCATTGGCTTCTCCACTAGCTCAGGCTACTGGGAAACAACCTACTTCCACCAGAAAAACTGGCTTTCCTATAAGTCTGGCATCACATCTTGGGCAAAGACAGCAAGGATTCCCACATATAAGGTTTTCCTCTAAAAGGAATTCAGTTCAGTTCAGTTGCTCAGTCGTGTCCGACTCTTTGTGACCCCATGGACTGCAGCACGGCAGGCTTCCCTGTCCATCACCAACTCCCGGAGCTTACTCAAACACAAGTCCATCGAGTAGGTGATGCCATACAACCATCTCATCCTCTATCGTCCCCTTCTCATCCTGCCTTCCATATTTCCCAGCATCAGGGTCTTTTCCAAGGAGTCAGTTCTTCACATCAGCTGGCCAAAGTATTGGAGCTTCAGCTTCAGCATCAGTCCTTCCAATGAATATTCAGGACTGTTTTCCTTTAGGATTGACTGGTTGGGTCTCCTTGCAGTCCAAGGGACTCTCAGGAGTCTTCTCCAACACCACAGTTCAAAAGCATCAATTCTTCAGCGCTCAGCTTTCTTTTAATCCAACTCTCACATCCATACATGACTACTGGAAAAACCATAGCTTCCGTGTATTAATCCCTGAGGTCCTCCTTATACAAGCCAGCATTACTGGGTCATGGTTCATGGTGAGTAATGCATATTCTAGGACAGACACTGCCTGTTGTCAACACCTACTACCTTTAAGTTCCACCCACTCAGGAAGCAAAATTGTTTTAGCACAGAGCTCCATCATTACCTTCCTGTTATCTGCATACTATTGAAGAGGATTTAGAAACCCTGTATGGCTCCCAGATGCAGGGTAGGTCATCTTTCTAGTATGGATAACAGGGGAACAGACCACACTGAATGACATGAAACTCTGCTAACGGGATGAGTCGGGATTTCCCCGGGGTGCTATGTGCCATGTGTGTTGGTCACGTCTGACTCTTTGAGACCCATGGGCTGTAACTTGCCAGGCTCCTTTGTCCATGGGGATTCTCCAGTCAAGAATACTGGAGTGGGTTGCCATTTCTTTTGCCATTTCTTTCTCCAGGGAATCTTCCCGTAGGGATCGAATCTGCGTCCCCTGTGTCTCCTGCACTGCAGGCAAATTCTTTACCTGCTGAGCCATCAGGGACGTCCAGGGATGCTACAGCCTTAGCCAAAAAGCCATTGGACTTTTCACTTAAAGCCAAGTGTTACTCCCTTCATAGAGGCAGAGCCAATAACATATTTTAAAAGCACTATTGACCAATCCAGTGCTTTCCACATTTAAATTTTCTCTATTGGGTGGTCAATTGAAGCTGTGCAGCCACATCAACTAGTTTTTGCATTACTTCAAAGGCAACAAAAGAAACAGAGCTCATCACCTTTCAGCATTCAAACCCTTACTATACACCACATAAATCCTCATTTCAAAAGAACACGTAAGCAATAACTTGATGTCCCCATACTAAGCACCTAAAGAAGCATTACAAAGTATGTTGATTGATTGGTTTTGCCAGGGGAAACCTATCCTTTTAAAGAAGTGTTCAAGACATTAGAACTTGTCAATATGGATACTATATATACACACAATGGTCAATACCAACATCATATTGATTATATTATTTGCAGCCAAAGATGGAGAAGCACTATAGAGTCAGCAAAAACAAGACCTGGAGCTGACTATGGCTCAGATCATCAGCTCCTTATTGCAAAATTTAGGCTTACACTGAAGAAAGTAGGGAAAACTAGGTCATTCAGGTATAACCTAAATCAAATCCTTTATGATTATACATGGAGGTGATGAATAGTTTCAAAGGATTAGATGTGGTAGACAGAGTGCCTGAAGAACTATGCACAGAGGTCCATAACATTGTACAGGAGGCAGTGACCAAAACCATCCCAAAGAAAAAGAAATGTAAGGAAGCAAAGTGGTTGTCTCAGGAGGCTTTACAAATAACTGAGGAAAGAAGAGATGTGCAAAGCAAAGGAGAAAGGAAAAGACATACTTAACTGAATGCAGGGTTCCAGAGAATAGCAAGGAGATATAGGAAGGCCTTCTTCAGTGAACAATGCAAAGAAGTAGAGGAAAGCAATAGAATGGGAAAGACTAGAGATCTCTTCAAGAAAATTGGAGATACCAGTGGAACACTTCATGCAAGGACAGGCACGAAAAAGGACGGAAGTGATAAGGACCTAACAGAAGCAGAAGAGATCAAGAACAGGTGGCAAGGATACATAGAAGAACTATACAAAAGAGATCTTAATGAGTAAGATAACCACGATAGTGTGGTCACTCACCAAGAGCCAGACATCCTGGAGTGTAAAGTCAAGTGGGCTTCAGGAAGCATTGTTGTTGCTATTCAGTCGACCCAGTCATGTCCGACCCTGTGACACCATGGATTGCAGCACACCAGGCCTCTCTGTCCCTCACCATCTCCCAAAGTTTTCCCAAGTTCAGGTCCATCGCATCGGTGATGCCATCCAGCCATCTCTTCTTTTGATGCCCTCTTCTCCTTCTGCCCTCAATCTTTCCCAGCATCAGGGATTTTTCCAAGGAGTCAGCTGTTCACATCAGATGACCAAAATACTGGAGTTTCAGCTTCAGCATAAGTCCTTCCAAGGAATATTCAGAGTTGATTTCCCTTAATATTGGCTGGTTTGATGTCCTTGCAGTCCAATGGACTCTCAGGAGTCTTCTCCAGCACCACAGTTCAAAGGCATCAATTCTTTGGCACTCTTCTTTCTTTACAGTCCAGCTCTCACAACCGTATGTTACTACTGGGAAGAACATAGCCTTGGCTACATGGACCTTTGTCAGGAGAGTAATGTCTCTGCTCTTCACCACACTGTTTATGTTTGTCATAGCTTTCCCGCCAAGAAGCAAATGTCTTCTGATTTCATGGCTGCAGTCACCATCCGCAGTGATTTTAGAGCCCAAGAGGAAATCTGTCACTGCTTCCACCTTTCCCCCCTGTGGTGGTGGTTTAGTTGCTAAGTTGTGTCCAACTCTTGCAATCCCGTGGACTATAGCCTGTCAGGCTCCTTTGTCCATGGGATTCTCCAGGCAAGAATACTGGAGTGGGTTGCCATTTCCTTCTCCAAGGGATCTTCCTGAATCAGGAATTGAACCCGGGTGTCCTGCATTGCAGGCAGGTGATTTACCAACTGAGCTATGAGGGAAGCCCTTTTCCCTTCTGCTGCGGCTACTGCTGCTAAGTCACTTCAGTTGTGCCCGACTCTGTGTGACCCCATGAACTGCAGCCCACCAGGCTCCTACGTTCATGGGATTTTCCAGGCAAGAATACTGGAGTGGGGTGCCACTGCCTTCTCTGTTTCCCCTCTATGTGCCATGAAATAATGGGGTCAGATACCATGATCTTAGTTGTTTTTTTTTGTTTTTTTTACTTTTAAGCCAGCTCTTTTACTCTTCTCCTTCACAATGAGCCTCCTCATTAAGAGGCTCTTTAGTTCCTCTTCACATTTTGCCATTAGAGTGGTGTCATCCGCATATCTGAGGTTGTTGATGTATCTCCTATTGTAGGAAGCATTACTACAAACAAAGTTAGTGGAGGTGATGGAATTCCAGCTGAACTATTTCAAATCCTAAAAGATAATGTTGCTAAATTGCTTCATTCAATATGTTACCAAATTTGGAAAACTCAGCAGGGTCCATAGGACTGGAAAAGGTCACTCTTCATTCCAATGTTAAAGAAGAGCAATGCCAAAGAATGTTCAAACTACCACACAATTGCTTTCATTTTAGTAAGATTATACTCATGCTAGTGAGCTTATACTCAAAATCCTTAAAACTAGGCTTCAGCAGTATGTGAACTGAGAACTTCCAGATATAAGCTGGATTTAGAAAAGGTGGAGGAAGCAGAGATCAAATTGTCAACATCCACTGGATCATAGAGAAAGCAAGAGAGTTCCAGAAAAACATCTATTTCTGCTTCACTGACTACGCTTAAAGCCTTCAACTGTGTGGATCACAATAAAGTGTATAAAATTCTTAAAATAGATGGGAAGACTAGACCACCTTACCTGCCTCCTAGGAACCTACTGCAAGTCAAGAAGCAACAGCTAGAATCAGACATGGAACAGTGACTGGCTCAAAATTAAGAAAGGAGTACGACAAGGTTGTATATTGTCACCCTGTTTATTTAACCTATATGCAGAGTATATCATGTGAAATGCGGGGCTGGATGAAGCTCAAGCTGGAACCAAGATTGCTGGGAGAAATATATCAATAACCTCAGATATGTAGATGATACATTCTAATGGCAGAAAGTGAAGAGGAACTAAAGAACCTCTTGATGAAGGTGGGTGATAAGAGTGAAAAAAAATGGCTTAAAAGTTAACATTCAAAAAACTAAGATCATGGCATCTAGTCCCATCACTTCATGGCAAATAGATGGATAAAAAATGGAAACAAAGGCAGATTTTATTTTCTTGATTTTATCTAAAATTACTGCAGACAATAACTGTAGCTGTGAAATTAAAAGACAGTTGTTTCTTGGAAGTAAAGCTATCACAAACCTAGACAGCATATTAAAAAGCAAAGACATCCATATAGTTAAAGTTATGACAGATCACTGTGTACACAGTAAGTCAGTATGGCCTTGGCTCCTGGGAAGGGAGCTTTATCAAAGGAGTGCTACCATTGAAGGTCCTGGAAGGGGGAAATTCATCCTTATCTTCAAAATGGACATTCTTTACAGTGGCTCAGACAGTTAAAAGTCTGCCTGCAATGCTGGAGACCTGGATTCAATCCCTGGGTCAGGAAGATCCATGGAAGAAGGGAGTGGCAAAGCGCTCCAGTATTCTTACCTGAAAAATCCCATGGACCTAGAGGAGCCTATTGGGTTACAGTCCAGGGGTTCACAAAGAGTCGGACACGACTGAGAAATTTTCACTTGTGGTTTTTTCAGTAGTCATGTACAGATGTGAGAGTTGGACCATAAAGAAGGCTGAGGGCCAAAGAGTTGATGTTTTCAAATTGTGGTGGTGGAGAAGACGAGCCCTTTGGACTACAAGGATATCAAACCAGTCAATTCTTAAGGAAATCAACCCTGAATATTCATTGGAAGGACTGATGCTAAAACTGAATCTCCAATACTTTGACCTCCTGATGGGAAGAGCTGACTCATTTAAAAAGACCCTGATGCTAAGATTGAAGGCAGGAGGAGAAGGGGATGACAGAGGATGAGATAGTTGGATGGCATCACTGACTCAATGGACGTGTGTTTGAGCAAGCTCTGGGAGATGATGAAGGACAGAGAGGCCTGGTGTGTTGGGGTCTCAGGCCATGGGGTCACAAAGAGTCAGACACAACTGAGCAACTGAACAACGATAAATCAAATTAAACTAAGTCTATACCTTATCAGCCAAATGCTACATCAACTCAAACATTAAATTTGTTGTTGGAATCTCCCTGGGAATATGGCCTGTTTTTTAGCATGGTTTTCAACTTCTCTTCAACATTAACGTATAATTCTTACTCCAAGATGTAACCCTTGGCAACTTCTGCAAGAGACATGATCCTTTTTTCCATATTAGTTTCCAATAATAAATTTGGGAGTTTCATTAAGTCTAGGAATGAGTTGTGCAAATAAATATCAGTCCCAGAGTTAATGAGTATCTTTTCAAAAACAGTATCATCTTCCAACCTCCAAAAGTGCTTTCCTGGAAAATAATTTAAACAATGATGTATGATTAAAACCCAATCCTTCTCCTTTCCAACCTCTGCCCACTATCACTTGGTGGTTGTTTAGTCGTTAAATCTATCTGACTCTTTTTCAACCCCACGGACTGTAGCCCACCAGGTTCCTCTGTCCATGGGATTTCCCAGGCAAAAAATACTAGACTGAGTTGCTATTTCTTTCTCCAGTTGATCTTGCCAGCTGAAGGATGGAAAATGCATCTCCTGTGTCTCCTGATTGGCAGGTGGATTCTTTACCAGGGCACCACCTGGGAAGCCCATAGATTATAGATACATAAATCTGTATATGTATAATTTGATATGATAAAGCTGATGCCAGATGTGCATGCATGCTGTCTCTCAGTCGTGTTTGACTCTCTGTGACCCCATGGTCTGTAGCCCAGCAGGCTCTATTTTCCATGGGATTGTCCAGGCAAGAATACTGGAGTGGGTTACCATTTCCTCCTCCAGAGGATCGTGCTGAGTCTCCTGTGTTAGCAGGCAGATTCTTAACCACTGTACTACCAAGGAAGCCCTCTCCCACCCTCACTATGCCTCCACTAAAGTAATTCCATCAAAAGCAAAAGGTAAGTTGAATTTTAAATAATTCTAATATCTTTTTATTTGAGGTCCCACCAGGTTACTGCTAGCTTGTTTGTAATCTTGCCACTTTTTTATTGCTTTCAGCAGATTTAATATCAACTGCCTATCTATTGTCAATGTCTTTAAAACCCTTTGACTGGGTCCCTAATGGAAAGACATTAGATGACAAGGCAAGTGATTTCCCCCACCTTCATTTTGGGGTCTGACATCTTTAATGTGATTAACGATGTGACCAGGGAACCGAAATCACTTGTCACCATTGGATTGCGAATACAATAGCCAAAGCAAAAGGTGAGGAAGGAATGAGAACAAAGTCTTCTCTTATTTCTGTTCTCTGCTTCATCGAGGAGATAAACAACCTACCTTGTGTGAACATCTTTGTAATAGCAAACATTCTGTAATAGTCAACACTAAAGAAATGAAAAATGTGTTTCACTTGGTGTGTGCATGCTCAATCATGTCCACCTCTTTGCAGTGCCAAGGGCTGTAGCCTGCCAGGCTCTTCTGTCCATGGGTTTTCCCAGCAAGAATACTGTAGTGGGTTTCTATGCCCTCCTCCAAGGGATCTTCCCCACCCAGGGATTGAACCCACTTCTCCTGAGTCTCCTGCATTGCAGACAGATACTTTACCACTGAGACACCAGGGAAGCCCAAAATGTCTTTATTTGGTTCCAAATTATTTCTGATGACTGAAAAATAATTATTTTAACTTTAAACATTAAGAGTCCAATTCTAGGTGATTGAATAGTGGCTATAAAATATAAAAGAAACTGCTGGATCAGCACCTTTAAAAAGGAATAAGAAGAAAGGTAGATTCACCAGTGGAAGTGATTGGCTCATGTTGATAAAAAGCCCAGCAGAAGCTTTTGCTTCAGGCATAGATTGTCTGTCTTGCTCCTCCTGTCTCTCTCTTCCTCTCTCCACTATTTCCCCTTTCTCCCTCCATTTCTCTGCTATAATATTCTCTGTTGTTTTCATAATCCTGGAAAATAACAGAGAGAGAGAGAATTTCTTTTCTCTCATAGTAGTAAAATCCCCAAATTGATGCAAACATGGCTTGGACAACTTGCTCAGTCTTAGAGGATGAGAATATGTATATTGATGTGTTCATATGAGACCAGACATGGAGCAGGGAGAAGCAGCTCACTGAAATGTGCAACATACTCACAAGGGTGGGAAACTGTGATGGTTTTTCAAACATAAAAGGGAAAACCAATCCTGAAGAGTCAAGCAATAAAAATAAACTATCTCCCAAAGGAGGAACAAATGACGTTTTTCTTCTTTATTTTTTTTAAATTATGAAAATATGATAACACATTTATAGGAGACTTGGAAAATACAGAACAAACTTACATATAGTTCTACTATATGGTACAATTATTTTTTAAGTAATTAAGATTTTTAGTTGGAGTTTTAATATCAAACTTAAAAATTAATAGAATGAATGAACAGAGAAACAGAATTAATATTCACTCATTAACAGAATGAATATATAGTAGAAGGATATAGTAGACCTGAACTATGAACCAATTCAATACAATTAAGATTATATAATTTCAGAGGACAGTAGGGTCCTCTGAGTCCCTACTTCTCCTGAGTCTCCTGCATTGCAGGCTCTTTACACAGCTCTTTACTCTTTTATCATTGCAGATACTTTACTGCTCCTAGATTATAAACTAGAAGACACTGGAGCATATCTATGGACATAAAACAAGGTGAAAATTTCCATGGTCTAAAGATATTGAAATCATACAGTCCATTCTTTAATCATTGTAGAATTATGTTAGAGATCAATATTAAAAAAAAAAAAGTTGCTCAGTCATATCCAACTCTGCAATCCCAGGGACTATACAGTCCATGAAATTCTCCAGACCAGAATATTGGAGTGGGCAGCTGTTTCCTTCTCGAGGGGACCTTCCCAACTCAGGGATCGAACCCACGTCTCCCTCATGGCAGGTGGATTCTTTACCAGATGAGCCATCAGAAAAGCCAAAATATCAAAAGATATTTGAAAATAACTCATATATTTTCAAGTTCAATGTGACATTTACCAAGAGAGATCACTGACTTAGCCACTGAAGCCGAAACAAGGAACAAAGGACTTTTAAAAAGAAGGTGGGTTTGCATTTGGTGACACAAACTTTTTTCTGTAGAGTTATATGGACAGATGGGCATTTTCATTCATGGCCGGTGGGAGGGAAACAAGAATTTTCCTGGAGAGTAATTTGGAAACATTTTAAATATGAATATATACCATCCTAGAAATTTTTACTAAAGAAACAATAATAAACCTTCACAAAAATGCAATTAGAGACAATGTTTATCTCATTGTATACATGACCACAAAGAACTGGCAGCAACCTAAATGTCAAAAAAAAAAAAAAATAGAGGAGAAGATTAAAGAAAAAAAAACATGGAAAGTGCTATTTTTAAATTTACATGTTTATTTGTCCATTATTTATTTATTTGTATAATCTGAAAAGAGGCTAAGAGTATCCGGATGCTTGAAATATGGGTGGGTTTTTCCACCTCCTTTCTGCTATTCTTTATTTACTAACTTTCCCTCACTGAATATAAAGATGTAGTTAACTGTATAGTATTTGTGTTCTGAGAAGAGGGTAGCTCGAACACAGATTCTTGATTCACTGCAAATACCCTTTCTAAGTAATAACCATATTAAGATGGGAGGCTGGTGAGCAGGACATATAATACTTCTAAGGTGTCTTCAGAGTCCGAGAATCAGCTGGAAATTCTTCTCTTTTATGATCTAAGCCAAGGGATCAGACCCAGGGGAGAGGACTTACCTATGTTTGGGGTTTCCAAGGTTGCTTCAGGTTTCTTAGTTTCTCAAAGAAAATCAGCAGACAGATGCCTAGGCTTCTCTTCCAGAAAGATCGCACTTGTCCACTTGGTGCATGTGTTTCTACTGACCTAGAGGCCTGAAGGAAATTATACAAAGGATAAAAATGCCCTGGCCCTGAAGTGGGGAAAGGATTGCCACTTGTACCCCAGTTTCACAGTATGAAGTAAAATTAATTTCAGATGAGATGATATAAGTATTTAAACACAAAATATACAATAGTTAAAACATTGCAAGAAATCTAAGAAGAGTATTTGTATAACCTTGTATGACACAAGGTTATCCTAAGCAAAGATAAGGATAAGGCATAAAAGCCTTATGTAATATTCCATTATGTAAAAATTAAGCACCTTTCATGACAAATATACCATAAGCAGAATTAAAGAGAAATGAGAAACAGGAAAATATTTTTCATACCTATGTCAGATAAAGGGTTAATATTCCTTGTATTAAAAGATCTCCAGAAATAATTAAGAAAAAGAGAAGTAACTGAAGGTAAAATTGACAAAAAGGCAAAAACAAAAGAAGAAATTCTAATGGCCAATAAATATACAAAAATTCTCTCAACTTCTCTAGGGTTTAAAGGAATGCAAATAATAACAATAAGATGTCATTTTTTTCATTCATCTCATATAGAAATAATGATATAGTAATCCCATGGACGGAGGAGCCTGGTGGGCTGCAGTCCACGGGGTCGCTGGGAGTCGGGTACGACTGAGCAACTTCACTTTCACTTTTCACTTTCATGCATTGGAGAAGGAAATGGCAGCCCACTCCAGTGTTCTTGCCTGGAGAATCCCAGGGACAGGGGAGCCTGGTGGGCTGCCGTCTGGGGTCGCACAGAGTCAGACACGACTGAAGCGACTTAGCAGCAGCAGAAAGAACACAGCACTGATGAAAAAAAAAAAAGGACATATAACCTCTGATAGGAAATAATTTGTGAATTGCAATGATCCCTCTTGGGAAGTAATCAGGCAAAGCTATTAAAATTGTAAATGTTTTTTACCTTTGACTTATGAATCTCATTTTGGGAATCTATCCATTAGAAATGAAATTCCTGAAGAAGCAAGAACTACAATCCCACAGTGGCTAAAACAAAAACCACATTACAGAAAGTTCATCAGGATGAACAAGGAGAAGGTTATGTCCCAGATGAATGGACAAGATAAAACCCCAGAAAAACAACTAAATGAAGTAGAGATAGGCAACCTTCCAGAAAAGAATTCAGAATAATGATAGTGAAGATGATTCAGGATCTTGGAAAAACAATGGAGAAGATGCAAGAAATGTTTACCAAAGACCTAGAAAAACTAAAGAACAAGCAGAAATGAATAATACACTGAAGGAATCAATAGCAGAATAACTGAGACAGAATGACCTGGAGTACAGAATGGTGGAAATCACTGCCACAGAACAGAATATAGAAAAAATAAAAATTCTTTTTTTTCTATGAACAAAGATGTCTACTGCAACACCATAGTGAAAGATTAAAATAAAAAATAAAGAGACAACAATATGGGAAGTGCTGAGATAAATTACAGCACATTTCCTCCATGCAATAGTCCATAGCTACCAAAGAATAGATTAGAGCAAAGATTCTCAAAGTGTGGCCTTTGAACTCACCATCACCCAGCAACTTGCTGGAAAAGCATATTCTCTGGCCCCATACCAGGACTACTGAATTGGAATCTGTGAGAATGAGGCCTAGTAATCTGTGTCTTAAGAAGTCATCCATTGGCCTGATCTATATCAATTGCCTTGAGAAGTCTATATTGCTAAATAAGAAGATTACATTTCAGAGCCATATATTTAATGTAATGCATTAAAACAAAGCAAACATCTATACAGCATTTACCTTTTTGACATATACTTATAATTTTGTATGTAAAAGCAGAAAGTTATGCCAATAACATTTTTTAGGGTAGGAAAGGAGTAGGCTAGGAAAAATAGTGTCTCCTTTTATGTATCTTTGCTTCATTTTTCACTGGAAACAGTGAGCATAAACACTTTCTTAATTTTAAAAAAGCATAATAAAGAAAACAAAGTCATTGAGCCTAGATTTTCACCTGACCTAGATCAAACAGACTCCAAGCTATTTGGACATCAACTGGTAAGATCTTCCTTTCGCCAAGCCTTCCTTGGTCTTAAGATCTAGCTACTGATGGCCCTGGCATAATCCTTTATTAAGCAAACTATTGAATAGGTAGGTGGGTCAGAGCAAGAATTTTTGGATTTTACATGAAGGGTCACAAAAGCATAATTTTTCCAAGTTGCCTTTATAAAGTTAAGACTCATCCACTGGAACTTCTCAAAAGGTTACAATCACTGCAAACAAGCTATATAGATGTCAACAAGCTACAAGTTTATACATAGTTTACATAATGTAAAAAAATTGCTCACTAGTAATTTATCCCAATTTTTCTTTCCATCGTATTTTCAATGTAAAGTTTGGAGAAACAATGGTTTCTTCTTTAAAGCCTTACTCATTTATTGAAATACCATTTTTTAAGTCAGAATAAGTTAATTGTTGAACTGTTATGTTTTTTGGCTAAGATTTTCCCTCCAAGAACAACATATTCCAATACTGTTACTTGAGATTGGCTTTATCTGTATCTGAAGTTTGTTAGCTTGTTAGAAAATAGAAGTATTAATATTTGCAAAGTTCTAGCTAATCACACGGAGAAGGCGATGGCACCCCACTCCAGTACTCTTGCCTGGAAAATTCCATGGACAGAGGAGCCTGGTAGGCTGCAGTCCACGGGGTCGCAAAGAGTCAGACACAACTGAGCGACTTCACTTTCACTTTTCACTTTCATGCACTGGAGAAGGAAATGGCAACCCACTCCAGTGTTCTTGCCTGGAGAATCCCAGGGACGGGGGAGCCTGGTGGGCTGCCGTCTATGGGGTCGCACAGAGTCGGACACGACTGAAGTGACTTAGCAGCAGCAGCAGCAGCAATCACAAGTACATGATTGTGGGATCTAAAAGTTACATCCCAGGAAGTCACAAAAGTTAACAATATGGGCCAGGATAATCATGGAGATGAGATAAATTTAACTTGTAATATTGACTTCCTTTAATTACTTATCTCTTTTAATGTAGTCAATAGTCTGATGAGCTCTGATTATGGAGGACTCAGCTAAAAATACTTTTAATTAATAATCACCTGCAAAATTCTAAGATTTTAGTTCTCCTATGTACCCATTTTTTTCCATGGGACATTTCAGGGTTATAACTGAAATGAATCTCTAATGACCCATTGATTTGACTTTTGCATATTGCTGGAAAATTAAGAAGAATATTAATTTGCCCTTTAAAAACCTATATTCCACTGAAAGGAACCAAGATTTAAAAGCCTCACAAGCTTGAGAGGAATACTTTCATTATCTGATATGTCATGGTGGTCTAAATGAGAATTTTCCAATTTAATCTGATAAAAAGAAGCCTTTTGCCACTTGACTTAAAAAAGATTAGATATATAATTTAATTCAGTTAACAAGGTCCACTGAAATTCTTTAGAAGTGAATCTCTTTTAATCTTCCAAGTTTATTGGCTTCATTACTGTTGCAAAAAATTTCTAACCCACAATTACATCTGTGCCTTTCTTCAGAGCTACTCAGCATGCTGAGAAAAACCCAATTTTATTACATTTTAGTTCTCAGCAGATCCCAACAAATAGAGAAAATCATTTCTGACTTTTATCTAAAATGTTTGCTCTGCATTAGCATATTTCACTAGAGTATTTTTCTTCTTTCAACCAAATATTTGAGGACCTACTATGTGCCAGTGCTTGCCAAACACTTCAAGTGCATAAGGAAAACCAAGACAAGGATTTGACATAAGTAGGTTACATTACAGCGAAGGTCTCTCTCTAAAAGAATCCCATAAATATTTTTTGCCAACTCAATATTTATTACTTAATCACATGCTTGATTTAACACCCATGCTATTTGCTACCCTATTAATAACTGATTCATGCATTTTACTATTTTGCTCTAAATGTTTTACTACTCTCCAAGGGAAATATTTGGATAGTTCCCTTCACTGAAGCCAGATAGTCATTGGCACCCAACAAAGGAACAGATCCTATGTTCCTTCCAAAATTATTTGACTTTATTTCTGTAACACCTTTTCTTTTATCAAAGAGTATCTGGAAATGAGGAGAATATTTTTATTTAAATGTTAGGGATTTGTACTTGCATAATTTAAAGCAGGGCTTTCCAGGTGGCGCAGTGCTAAAGAATCTGCCTGCCAATGCAGGAGACACCAGAGACGCGGGTTCGATCCCTGGGTGGGAAAGATCCCCTGGAGAAAGAAATGGCAACTCACTCTAGTATTCTTGCCTGGAGAATTCCATGGACAGAGGAGCCTGGCGGGCTACAGTCCATGGGGTCAGGAAAGAGTCAGACATGACTGAGCTAGAGCTAGAATTTAAAGCACCATACCTTATGCCGAAAAGGATTTATACATTGTGCTGAGAGAGCTTATCACTTTTATCTGTGTTAATGGAAGCTCGATTTGTTAAATTCGATTCAGATAACATATTCATGGTTTGCATTAACAAGAAAATAAGCAGACAGTTGAATAAATTCAGAAACTGTGCTTGTTCAAAGCAGTGAGCATTTTAAGTGTAAAGAGAAAAATATTGTAATTTTAGTAAATAATCTTTCCAGTTTAAAGTCTCAACGATGGCCATGGGATTTTTGTGCTCATTAAATCTTAGTTTTATCCTTAGTCCTAAAAAGATTTTCTAGTAGAGAGGGGAAGAAAGCCAATTTTGAAGAATTCATGTTACTGAAATTCCCACTAGTTGTTAATGTCCCCCCTCTACCAGAGGCACAATCAGACTCTACAGGTGAGAGAATGCAGCTCCTCCTACAATGTTCATCCTGTTAACTAGAGGAAGGACAAAACTTTGAAGCTGAAAGAGTTTGGATTCACTACCCCAACCGATACTAAATGTCCCATATTTGTTGTAGGGTTACTCAAAAGATACTTCTATGCATCTGCAACAACAAACTTTTTAACAAGTCTGATGCCATTCAGTAGGAGTTTTTTCCTGGAAATTTTCTTTAACTAAAAAATACTTTAAAACTCTCATTACAATTCTTAGAAGGGAGATTTATAGAACCCACACTGAGGTTTCCCGGTAGAACTAACTGTGTGTGTGTGTGTGTGTGTGTGTGTGTGTGTGTGTGTGTGTGTGTGTGTGTGTGTTAGCCCCTCCGTCAGGTCTGACTCTTTGCGACCCCATAGACTGTAGCCTGTTCCTTTGTCCATGGAATTCTCCAGGCAAGAATACTAGAGTGGGATGCCATTCTCTTTTCCAGGAGATCTTCCCAACCCAGGAATTGAACCTGGGTCTCCTTCACTGAAGGCAGATTCTTTATCACCTGAGCTACCAGGGAAGCCCTCCCATTAGAATTGTATCCAAAATAAATAAATAAGAACCACCATCTCCAATCAATGGTTAGGAATGAAGATGCTGAATACGATAACCTGAGTTTGATTTCTAGTTGTGTAATCTTACACACATTACTCATTCTCTCTAATCTCACTGAGCCTCAGATTCTTCACAGGTTACATGAAGATAAAAGTAGTACCCATCTCAGGAGGCTATTCTTGATGATTAGATGAAATAAGGTACTTATCAGTACAATGCCCTGCACATAGTTCCCACTCCATAAATTAATGATTCAACAATAAATATGTGCTTCTCTTTGATCATTTTCAATATTTCTATACTCTATTATTTTTCTTAATAGACTTTAAGGGTTAACAATGTTACTGCCATTTTCAAAGAACCAGATGAGCACTTATCTTCTCTAGCATTTAAAAATTTTTTGCTTTCTTTTTCATAAATAATATTTTTTTCTTTCTATTTTTCCTCTTCTTGCTTTTTCTTTTTTCTGGCTTCTTTTATTTTTTGCTTTCTCTTCTGAGGTAAGCATTAGGACTCTGATTACAACCTGTAGGTTTGTGTATGATGTGTCTCATTAAATTGCTTTCTAAAGAATTTGCAATATTCACTGTTGTCTCTTGGATTAAAGAATAATCTGGGAGTGAGTTTCTTAACTTCCACATAGTTGACATTCTTTTTGATCATTTTTTAATGCTTAGATTACTCTATTTGTTTGAGAACACTTTTTAATTTAGCTGCTGCTGCTGCTGCTAAGTTGCTTCAGTTGTGTCCAACTCTGTGCAACCCCATAGACGGCAGCCCACCAGCCTCCTCTGTCCCTGGGATTCTCCAGGCAAGAATACTGGAGTGGGTTACCATTTCCTTCTCCAATGCGTGAAAGTGAAGTCGTTCAGTTGTGCCCGACTCCTAGCGACCCCAAGGACTGCAGCCCATCAGGCTCCTCCGTCCATGGGATTTTCCAGGCAAGAGTACTGGAGTGGGGTGCCACTGCCTTCTCCAATTTAGAGTCATCTTTAAAAGAAAAAAATATTTTTCTCTTAATAGTTAAAACTTTATTATCATATAAGGGAATTTGTTTTTATTTAATAATTCTGATAGACCTTAAAGATTTCCCAAGAAAAATTTCACAGGCTCAATGCTGAGAGGCATGCAACATTGAGTAGAATCAAAAGAGAGTCCAAATTTAAATGTCTGGGCATTCAATCTATATTGCTTTATTATACATCTTAACTGTCTAAAAGGAATCAAGATGGAGCGAATTTAAAGTATTCCCACTTGCTTAAACGCTTTACTCTTCTCAGTTTTAATAAAAAGTCTTTATAATAGAAGCTAGTCTAGGGAATTTTCTGGAAATAAACTTAATAAGAACTCAAGCACCAAAGCAGAGTGCTGAATGCAAAATGAGGCCAGCAGACTGGGTGCAAAGAGTATGGAGATGATGAAAATCAGACCTATATTTAAAAAAATAGTTAAGTACACCATCTGAATCACATATATGAGATATCAGGATAAGGAAACGCTATCATTGTGCTGAGAAACCCCAGGAACAACTAGTTTAACTTCCAAGATACAGCCAACAACTCTAGATACAGAAACCTTTGTATTAGTTCTAGAAGTTTATAGTTTAATCCTCAGTCCCAGAAAAGCAAAGCATTTTATCCTGGATTGAGAGTTCTCTCCAGTTTTATGTTGGGTTATAGAAAGAAAAGACAAGTTTCACAACCTTGGGCAAGCGGTTCTCATTGATCCTATGTTTCCTCATCTGCTGTATAACTAACAGGTGGGAAGAACCCCGATTATATAATCTGTATGGCTAGTTTGAGCTCTAGCACTTTACAGTTCTAGAGGCAGGTTAACATGTGTCTATTCTAAACTTTAAAGGGAACCCTCTTAAACTGTTGGGGGGAATGTAAATTGATACAGTCACTACGGAAAACAGTATTGAGATTCCTTTAAAAACTAGGAATAAAACTACCATATGACCCAGTAATACCACTATGGGGCATATACCCTGAGAAAATCATAATTGAAAAAGATACTTGTACCCCAATGTTCATAACGGCACTATTTACAATAGTTAGGATATGGAAGCAACCTAGATGTTCATAGACAGATGAATGGATAAAGAAGTTGTGATATATATACAATGGAATATTACTCAGCCATAAAAGGACAGCAAGGAGATCAAAGCAGTCAATCCTAAAGGAAATCAATCCTCAATATTCATTGGAAGGACTGATGCTGAAGTTGAAGCTTCAATAATTTGGTCACCTAATGTGAAGAGTACACTCAGTGGAAAAAGCCCTGATGCTGGGAAATACTGAAGCAGAAGTAGAAGAGGGTGACAGAAGATGAGATGGTTGGATGGCATCATTGACTCAATGGACATAAGCTTGAGCAAACTCCAGGAGATAGTGAAGGACAGGGAAGCATGTCATGTTTGTAGTCCATGGGGGTCACAAAGAGTCAGATGCAACTGAACAACCACAAAAAAGAAATGCATTTGAGTCCGTTCTACTGAGGTGTATGAACCGAGAGCCTGTTATACAGAGTGAGGTAAGTCAAAAAGAGAAACATTTCATACATTAATTCATACAGAATTCATATAATTCATTAATTTATATAATCTAGAAAAATGGTAGTGACAAACTATTCGCATGGCAGGAACAGAGACACAGATACATATAGAGAATAGACTTGTAGACACAGCAGGGGAAGGAGAGGGAGGGACGAACTGAGACAGTAGCATACGCATTACTGTATGTAAAATAGATAGCTGATAGGAGGCTGCTAATAACACAGAGAGCAGCGCAGCAGGGTTCTCTGTGACAGCCTAGAGGGGTGGGGTGGGAGGTGGGGGAGGGGAGGTGTAAGAGGGAGGGGACATATGGACACCTATGGCTGACTCATGTTGGCATATGGCAGAAGCCAATACGATAGTGCAAAGCAGTTGTTCTCCAATTAAAAACAATTCTGATCCAAAAGGGCAGGGCCATAATAGAACTTACTAAAGTAGTTTTGGCCAAATTCCATCACCCTGAAGTATTACTTGATAAGACTAGTTTTGAATCCTGTCACTGATAATTCAGTTCAGTTCAGTTCAGTTCAGTCACTCAGTCGTGTCCGACTCTTTGTGACCCCATGAATCGCAGCACGCCAGGCCTCCCTGTCCATCAACATCTCCCGAAGTTCACTCAGACCCATGTCCATCGAGTCAGTGACGCCATCCAGCCATCTCATCCTCTGTCGTCCCCTTCTCCTCCTGCCCCCAATCCCTCACAGCATCAGAGCTATATAGGATTGTCATAGCTTTTCTTCCAAGGAGCAAGTGTCCTTTGATTTCATGGCTGCAGTCACTATCTGCAGTGATTTTGGAGCCCAAGAAAATAAAGTCTGTCACTGCTTCCATTGTTTCCTAATCTATTTGCCATGCAGTGGTGGGACTGGATGCCATGATCCTAGTTTTCTGAATGCTGAATATAAGCCAGCTTTTTCACTCTCCTATTTCACTTTCATCAAGAAGCTCTTCTGTACTTCTTCATTTTCTACCATAAAGGTGGTGTCATCTGTGTATCTGAGGGTATTGATATTTCTCCCTGCAATCTTGATTCTAGCTTGTGCTTCATACAGCCCAGCATTTTGCATGAAGTACTCTGCATGTAAGGTAAATATGCAGGATGACAATATACAGCCTTGACGTACTCCTTTCCCTGTTTGGAACCAGACCATTGTTCCATGTCTAGTTCTAACTGTCACTTCCTGACCTGTGTACAGATTTCTCAGGAGGCAAGTAAGGTGGGCTGGTATTCCCATCTCTTCAAGAATTTTCCACAGTTTGTTGTGATCCACACAGTCAAAGGCTTTGGCATAGTCAATAAAGCAGAAATAGATGTTTTACTGGAACTCTCTTGCTTTTTCCATGATCCAGCGGATGTTGGCAATTTGATTTCTGGTTCCCCTGCCTTTTCTAAAACTTGAACATCTGGAAGTTCATGGTTCACATATTGCTGAAGCTTGGCTTGGAAAATCTTGAGCATTACTTTACTAGTGTGTGAAATGAGTGCAATTGTGTGGTAGTTTGAGCATTCTTTGGCATTGCCTTTCTTTGGGATTGGAATGAAAACTGACCTTTTCCAGTCCTGTGGCCACTGCTGAGTTTTCCAAATTTGCTGGCACATTGCATGCAGCACTTTCACAGCATCATCTTTCAGGATTTGAAATAGCCCAAATGAAATTCCATCACCTCCACTAGCTTTGTTTGTAGCGGTGTTCCTAAGGTTCATTTGACTTCGCATTCCAGGATGTCTGGCTCTAGTGAGTGATCATACCATCATGATTATCTGGGTCATGAAGATCTTTTTTGTATAGTTCTTCTGTGTATTCTTGAAACCTCATCTTAATATCTTCTGCTTCTGTTAGGTCCACACTATTTCTGTCCTTTACTGAGCCCATTTTTGCATGAAATGTTCCCTTGGTATCTCTAATTTTCTTGAAGTGATCTCTAGACTTTCCCATTCTATTGTTTTCCTCTATTTCTTTGCATTGATCTCTGAGGAAGGTTTTCTTATCTCTCCTTGTTACTCTTTGGAACTCTGCATCAAATGGGTATATCTTTCCTTTTCTCCTTTGCCTTTCACGTATCTTCTTTTCTCAGCTATTTGTAAGGCCTCCTCAGACAACTACTTTGCCTTTTGCATTTCATTTTTGGGGATGGTCTTGATCACTACCTCCTGTATAATGTCACGAACCTCCATCCATAGTTCTTCAGGCACTCTATCAGATCTAATCCCTTGAATCTATTTTTCACTTCCACTGTATAACCATAAGGGATTTGATTTAGGTCATACCTGACTGGTCTGGTGGGTTTCCCTACTTTATTCAATTTAAGTCTGAATTTGACAATAAGGACTTCATGATCTGAGCCACAGTCATTTCCCAGTCTTGTTTTTCCTGACTATATAAATCATCTCCACCTTCAGTTGCAAAGAATATAATCAATTTGATTTTTGTATTGATCAGCTGGTGATGTCCATGCGTAGAGTCTTTTCTTGTGTTGTTGACAGAGGGTATTGCTATGACCAGTGGGTTCTGTTGGCAAAACTCTGTTAGCCTCTGCCTGCTTCATTTTGTAAACAAAGGCCAAATTTGCCTGTTACACCAGGTATCTCTTGACTTTCTACTTTTGCATTCCAGTCCCCTAGGATGAAAAGAACATCTATTTTTGGTGTTATTTCTAAAAGGTCTTGTAGGTCTTCATAGAACCGTTCAACTTCAGCTTCTTCACCACTTGTGTTTGGGATATAGTCTTGGATTACTGGAGTCTTATATATGCAATCCAGAAAGTAAAACCCACTTTCAAAAGAAAAACAAATATGGATTCACAACTTGACACTCACCATGAGAGCAAAGAATAGGACAGAAACTTTTTTTCACAAATGAAAATATTATAGGATGGGGGAATGAAAGGAAAAGAATTAGCCCTTTGATTACCATGTTCCCTACTCTCAGGAGAATTCTGAAGATGAAAGACTTGGACAAGCATATTGTAGCAGGGTAGACACGAGTTAAGGGTTCATTTGGCTGAATGGTAGTTCTGAAACTAAAAGCAAAAATTGTGTCCGGGATACATGAATATAGCATGCATGTAACACAAGTGGTTGGAACATAGTAGGAGCTCAGTGTGCATCTGTAAATATGTAGTGAGAGATGGATCAGGCAGGTCTTAAAGACTAAGATAGAAGAAGTTAACCCTCTATAACTAGCTCAAGACTAGTTAGAAAACTAAAAAGTCACTTATGTTGACGTATGTCAGAAACCAACACAATATTATAAACCAATTATTCTTCAATTAAAAAAAAAGGTAAGTCAAAAAAATCATTGAAAAAAACATCAATACTTAGAGTTAAGATGCAATTGTAAAAATAGGTCACCCATACATGTTACAGGAACTCAGACTCTATAAGGTAGAACTTTTGTATTCTAAAGTGTTTTCATTGATAAAAGAAAAAGAAAAAGTCATCCCATATTATCCCGTCCAGTTAGGAAGGAAGCCTGCTTGCTCAAAAACTCCACATTTATTGTCTTTTAGAAGCTTGGAAATAAGACTAGAAAGGGGACAGACATTCTCCAAAAGAAAGAAAGGGAAACTCCCATCATCCCAAAGATGTTTTCATTATAAAGTACAAACCAAAGGCAAACTTAAAGCGTTATTTTCAGAATGACTAAAGAATTAATTACTGTTGCGATATCTTAGTTCTTATGTATGAAAGCCAAAATTATAGCTTCCCAAATGTCTGTTCTCTTATCTCTGAATAACTCATGAACACACAAGGTTACAGGCATGCTACCTGTACCTGACCACTATGGAGCCCCTCATATTAACAGGGCTATTCCTAGGTAAAAACATCCTGAAGGAGGCAAAAGAAATATAACGTTCGGCCAATCCTAACCTTCTTACATCACCTCTAGTTATAAAGAATTTGCTCATTCTCCTTCCCTTTCTTCTTCTCAACTCTCTTGATAACTCTACTCCCCACGATTTTATCATTCTGAATTTGGAGAACAGGTATAGTGGTATCTGACTGGAGGAAAGAAGATACCTCTAAAAACAATGGACACATGGTTTGGGGCTTGGTAAGACAGGAAGTAAAGGGAGAGAATACTATGGCATATAAAAAATGAGAGAGGAAGGGGGATTTTATAACATGTTGAATTACAGACTGTGATTCAAATATAAATCATTTTAATATTTGTCTGGAAGTATAGGTTTAAAGTATAGCGTAGTATCAGAACAGTAACAGTATAGTATGGTATGGTACATACCTGCTCAGTCACTCAGTCATGTCTGACTCTTTGCAACCCCATGGATTATTAGCCCCCCAGGCTTCTCTGCCCATGGGATTCTCTAGGCAAGAACACTGGAATGGGTTGCCATTTCCTATTTCAAGTATGGTGTGGTATGGTATACTATGGTATGGTACAGTATGGTACAGTATAGTGTTGTATAGTATAGTTACAGTATCATCTGGAATACTAGCCTAAGCTTCTTTCTCACCCCCTTTCTATCCTGAAACTATATACAATAATATCGATGGGTCCCCAGGGCACTAGCAGGACAAGTGAAATAATTTATTAGAAAACCAAACTGCCAAAGAGGCATTAAGCTATCATCTTTCCATCAACCACAATATCTCTGTGTCTCTAAAAGACAGATGTTTAAAGAGTGAAATTTTGAATATTTTATCTGGGAAAAGTGGGAATTTTATTTCAGCTTTCTGTGCATCACCAAGTTGCTGGAAATCATGGAAACCTAAATTACATATGCAACAATTTCATGCATTGAGACCTCTCATAAGAAGAAACCAGCAATCCAATGTCAGCCCAAATTATCCTCAACATTAACAAGGTGGCTGCAGAGTCATTCTAAGAAATGACTTTCTGCTCCTATTAGCAGACTTATTAGACTTTAGCTTCTGTTTCACAAGCATGTCACGAAACTAGTCTCCCAAAATGTGTACTAAAATGATACATCTTCCTTGCCAGTGTTTATACTCAAGTCAAAGTCTTTTTTAGAAAAGAACAAGAATACAAAAAATCTGAAGCCATGGCAGTTTGCACCTCTCCAGCAAAAGCAATCATCAAGGCAAATATTTATTGTTTGAGTTGTTGAATATAGATGTGTGGACAGAAGTTTAATGTCCATGCAATCTGTTTCCAGCGCATCAGCCATAACATTACAAACGACAAACAGGATTCTTTCTTGTTTAAAATGTGTCCCACATGCTCAGAATCAATCTTGATCAGCAGACTGTGGTATAATTTGGCAGTTCAGAGATGAGAAGATTATGGACACATTTCAATTAAAAAATAAATTCAGGGAAGACAACTTGTATGCATGATGTATCTAAAAATGCTTCTGAAAGACATTTAGAAATCTGCCAAGTCAACTCTGTACAGAGATTCTGGTCTACTTTGTCAAACAAGATAGTGCAGATGAATTACAAGAAGCTATGGATAACCTTCCATTTTTATACAACAAATTCCTGAAATATATTCAAAAACTGAATGTAAAAAAATAAAACCATCTGTGTGGAATCTTAGTTCTACCAATTACTAGTTAAAATAAATTATTTAATGTCTCTAATTCATACACTTATACATTCAACACATATTTACTGTGTTCCTGTTATATGTCAGACACTGCTCTAGGGTTTGGGAAGTTAACAAGAGTTATAATCTCTGCCATCACATTTTGAAATGAGAGGCAAAAAGGAGAACTGAAGACA
Source organism: Ovis aries (assembly GCF_016772045.2). Classification (NCBI taxonomy): domain Eukaryota; kingdom Metazoa; phylum Chordata; class Mammalia; order Artiodactyla; family Bovidae; genus Ovis; species Ovis aries. The sequence continues at coordinate 72,416,365 of NC_056058.1, forward strand.
AATGTATATCAGAACACGATAATGTTAGAAAGAAAAATAAAACGGACTAGAGAATGGAATATGAATGACTGGATTGGGTATGTAGGTATTTAATAGACATATTAGATACGTCCTGGTAAGGTGTCACCAAGAAGATCACCCTGATGGTAACCTGAAGAAAGTGAGGGAACACGTGTGGACAGTCATGGAAAGAAATGGCATTTCATGAGTGGCAAGTGCAAAGTCCCTGAGGCGAAAAAAGAGATAAGGAAGGCAAAAGCAGAGAGGTAAAAGGCAGAGTGTTAGAAGAAGAGGTCAGGAAGTAATGGGATCAAACCTGGGACTAGACTTCTTAATTCATAGTAAGGACCCTAGAAAGAATAAGAAGTTATCAGAGGATTTTCAGAAAAGAGGTGACATCATCTCACATTTGACAGGAATAATAATTTTCCCCATGTGTGCTTAGTCATCAGTCATGTCTGACTCCTTGTGACTCCATGGTTTCTAGCTCATCAGGATTCTCCAGGCAAGAGAGTTGGTTTCCATTCCCTTCTCCAGGGGATCTTCCCAACCCAGGGATTGAACCTGGGTCTCCTGTACTACAGGCAGATTCTTTACTGCCTGAGCCACCAGGGAAGCCCATACCTATGACAGGAATAATAACAATTCTTCCTCATAAGTCACTATGCTTCCCTTCGTGCATGCTGCTGCTGCTAAGTCGCTTCAGTCGTGTCCGACTCTGTGCGACCCCAGAGACGGCAGCCCATCAGGCTCCCCCGTCCCTGGGATTCTCTAGGCAAGAACACTGGAGCGGGTTGCCATTTCCAGCAAAGCTAAACATAAAATGTTAGCTTCTATAATTATTTTTGTTATTCAGATAGGGATTAGAAAAACATAATTAAAAATGAAAATCATTGCATGGGTTGGGCTTTTTATTTTTTATTTTTTCTTTATCCTTATAAAATCAGAGTAGCAATCCAAGGAAGGAAAGAAGAATGATAAAGAGATGCTTCAGTTCAAATATCAAGTGAAGATAATTTCTGATACATTTAAGTGCCTTTTTTTAAAAGTGGAGAAAAATTTTAAAGTACAAAGCAAAAGGATATGAAAATTTCCAGGTAAACCTCTCAATGCTCTAAGAACAAAAATAATTGGAAATCTATTTGAAGCAATTTGAATTGATGTTTCTTCCAACTTAGGGCTAAGAAGCAGCAGCAAAACTGTTTGGATGACTTAGTAAATAGAAAGGATTTGTTGTAAATAGATTCCAAGAAGGCTACTAATAGGCCTCCCTGCTGTCTGAGCAAGATGACTGAAACAAAATAAAGCAAACTAAAAGGCATTATTGCCTAGTTAAGCGGCCAGGCATAAAAATGTAGTAGCTGGATCTCAAAGAAAAAATCAACAGATCATGCTTAAAACATCATGAGAGTCAAAGGATGTTATATCTCTCCCAGTATATCATGACAGGTGTACAATAGGCATAAATAATATAAATATTGGGGAAAGATTTATGATTTGAACTCCCAGGGAACCTTCAAAGCACAGGATCTCACTTCACACACAGCCCAAGAAACAGTATATTGCATCTTTCATTTTTATATCATTATATGTATTTTATTGTTTAAAAAAGCATTTATTGATTACCTTTTATGTGCAAGGAGCTGTGGGGAAAAAAGAAACTGTATAAGACATGGTTCTTATCACCCAAGAAACCCACAGATAACTAAGGGACACAAGGGATAGTCTCTATTTCACTGAACATAAGACACTATCAACTGGAATTAAAATAATAATTTTCTAGGAAAAAATAAAATCAATATATATACATAGTTTTTAAAATAAATTCCAATTTAAGAAACATTAAAATCTGAAAGAAATGGATACCTTAAAATATAAATATCTACATTGAGAGGAAGCATACGTGTCAAATATGGATTTTGAAATAACTGGATGTTATAGGAGCTCAAAGGAAAAAGGTATTACTACTGGGTTAGAGGGGTTAGCAAAATCCAGATGATGCTAACATTTCAGCTGGGCTAAAAAAAAATAATAATAATAATAGAAAGTCTATAATGGGAATGATGGGGGAAGAAATATTTCAGGCAAGTTGAAATGGTAAGTAAGAAATGCATTCCAGGCAGATGAAATAGAACTTACAGAGTAAAAAATTACTTTGCACAGAGGAGCAGCTCATAAATTCAGATTGACTAAAGGAGGTTCATATCAAATTCAGTTGTAAGGGTTTTAAATATTAAATAAAGGACTGTAAACACTGCCCTGTCACAAACTAGGAAGTTTTAAAAGAGAGTATGCTTTGTTCAAGAAGAACAGCAAAACTGCAATCCACAGTGAACTGGAGGGAGGCTGGGCTGCAAAGTGGGAAAGCAAAAGAGAATCTTCCATAAAACTCCAGGCCAGATAGGCCAAACCAGACCAGGGAGGTTAAAAACAGATGGTTGTGTCTATCCCTTTAGTGTGCTTTTACTCATATGCTCATAATTAATACATAATAACACATCAAAAGAATAAGAATTATTATTCAGATTTTAAAGAGGAAAAGCCAAGAGAGAAAATTTATGACTTTCTTTTCTTACTACATACCATGTTAAAAGATAAATTGAGTGATATTAAAAATTTTAAGTATATTTGAGCAAAAATAATCAGAATCAGGCAATGCCAAATCTTAAGCGACTAACAGTACCCTGCCAAGAAGAACCTGGAGAAAGACTTACACAGAGAACATGCAGAAGAGAAAGCAAAGTGTTACATGGCTATAGCTTAAGGCTTAGTTGGCTGTCCTTAGCATATTGATTTTTGAAATTTAAAAGCATTTACAGGCTTAGTTTGCTCATGCAGGCCACAACATTAGAGCCTCCTTAGTGTAAGGGCCTCCTTGTTTAATTAATTTAACACTAAGGAGTGACGGAGTCAGTCCCAGAAAACAATTCAACTGCCCCAACAGGGAAGATCTGATGTTCTTATCCCAGCCTATCACCTAACTTCCATAATTTTCTGATCAGAAATTAAAGAAGGAACGCTCTAGGATGAACTGGATGTTCCAACTTGAAAGACAGAAAGGACAGTGAGCATAACGTGTGCAGTCTTTTGCTAAACAAAGATGGCTATAGTGACTCAGCAGTTCAATCTCACACACTTGTTGACAATTTGGAGGGCTATGACAGCTCATAAAGGCATTATCTCCATGCCCAGCCTGCAGCCATGTAATCAAAAAACTAAGACAGATGGCTGGGTGACTGCATAGGACGAGAGGTGAATCAAAATTTTGGCTATTTCATTAGTAAAATCAAATTTAGGATGACCTGGAATTTCACATTCCTATTTCAAAGAATAAAATATTTCTGAAGGAGAGTAGACGTGTACATATCCTCAAAAGAAATTTTATTTAATGATGTTGGACAAATTACCAATCAAAACAGTCTAAATTCTCTAAGCATTGCTTGCATAGTGACACTGTTACTCAATTTGCAAGAGATCTCTTAGATACTTGGTAGAGCTAGGAAAAAAAAAATATTAGAGTCTTTGGGACAACTCTATTAGAGTCACCTTGTGTGCTCAGTCACTAGTTGTGTCTGACTCTGTGACCTCATGAACTATAGCCCACCAGGCTCCTCCATCCATGGGATTTCCCAGGCAAGTATACTGGAGTGGGTTGCCATTTCCTTCTCCAGTCAGAGTCACTTTGGGTGATCCATAATTCAGATTGAAAATCAGGTGGAATAGATAGGTTTGGAAATCTATGTCAACCAGATTTGGAAAACATTGCCCCAAGATACACTGTGACTAATGGATAGTTCACACTGAGTAATGAGAAGAGACTAGGTTTTTTCTCTACATGCTATAATAACTTACATCTTCAAATATATTCCAAGTCATATTCTTTGGCAAGAAACCAATTGCTATCTTTCAAAATAATTACACTAATTTTGATACTGAACACATAGGAAAACTGTGCATTCTTTTCTGTCTGGCATCTTTCATGATGATCCACGTCAGGTTGTGTAGAAGTAGTGTGTTCCTTTTTATTGCTGAGTATAATAAGAAGGTTGGGAAGGAGGAGCAATCGAGACTACAAATGGGGTTTTTCAACCATGAAAATTATTTGTAATTAGTAAGCATTTACACATTTGTGCACAAATATATGTACAGTTTCATGCGTATGCATCCTATAAGGTTCATATATGGATTCAAGATTATTCTATTTGTAGTCATACAGTTTATGAAGACATTTTATTGGTTTGAGACAACTTCTGTTTATACTAAGTCCCCCTAAAGGTGTTTTGTTCAATAAAGAAAAGAACAAAAAAGTCTCATTTTTGCCAAGTTCTTTGCAGGATGGACCTGATAATCAGTGCATTAATGACGGATCCACTCCATGGTTCCAGTAAAAGACCTATGGGCTCATGAATATTCTAATGAACAAAACACAAATGTTTCATAGGAATTTTGCATAAATTCTAAAGAATTCATCAGGGAATATGCTGGAGAAAAAATATTCTAAAGCAAGTCTCTACAAACTTTTTCCATGAAAAGTCAAATAGAAAATAGTTTAGGCTTTGTGAGTCATACAGTGCCTATCACAACTACTCAACTCTGCCACTGAAGCATAAAAGCAGCCACAGATGTAGGTAAAGGGACAAACACATCTACGTTCCAACAAAACTTTATTAAAACAGACAATTACCAACACCCATTAGAACCTCCAAACTCTAAAACAACAGCAACACCAACATTTGGCAAGGACATGGAACATTAGGGATTCTCATTCCTTACTGGTGGGAATGCAAAATGGTAGCCACTTTGGAAGACAATTTGGTGGTTTCTTACAAAAGTAAACATACTCTTACCACACAGTACAGCAATGATGCTCCTTGATATTTACTCAAAAGAGCTGAAACCTTACGCCCACACAAAAACCTCCACACAGATATTTCTAGCAGCTTTATTTAATTGCCAAAAATTCAAAATAAGCAACACGTCCTTCAGTAGGTGAACTGCTAAACAAACTGTGGCAATACATACAATGGAATGAAAAAGTGAAAGTCATTCAGTCTTGGGCTCTTTATGAGCCCATGGACTATACAGTCCATGTAATTCTCCAGGCCAGAATACTGAAGTGGATAGCCTTTCCCTTCTCCAGGGGATCTTCCCAACCTAGGGATCAAAGCCAGGTCTCCTACATTGCAGGTGGATTCTTTACCAGCTGAGCCACAAGGGAAGCCCAAGAATACTGGAGTGGGTAGCCATTCCCTTCTTCAGGGGATCTTCCCGGCCCAGGAATTGAACCAGGGTCTCCTGAATTGCAGGTGGATTCTTTACCAACTGAGCTATATTACTCAGAAATTAAAAGAAATGAGCTATCAATTAATGACAAGGCATGGAGGAACCATAACTACATATTACTAAGTGAAAGAAGTGTTAGTCACTCAGTCATGTCTGACTGTTTGTGATCCCATGGACTGTAGCCTTCCAGGCTCCTATGTCCATGGAATTTTCCAGGCAAGAATACTGGAGTGGGTAGCCATTCCCTTCTCCAGGGGATCTTTCCCACCCAGGGATCAAATGTAGTCTCCTGCATTGCAGACAGATTCTTTATCATCTGAGCCATCAAAGAAGTCAGTTTAAAAAGGAGATACACTGTATGATTACAACTATATGATCATTCTGAGAAAGCCAAAACTATGGAAACAACAAAAAGATCAGTACTCAAGGGCTGGTGGAGAGGGATGATAAATGGGTGGAGCACCGAGGATTTTTAGGGCAGTGAAACTATACTATATGATATGAACAGTGGATACATGACATAATGCATTTAGCAAAACTCACAGAATCTACAGCATAAAGAGTCAACTCTAGATTTTAGTTAATAAAAATATATCAATATTGGTTAAACAATTTCAACAAAGGTACTAAACCAATGCAAGATGTTAATAACAGGGGAAACTGTGGGTAAGGAGAGAGGATATGAGAACTCTCTACTTCCTGTTCAATTTTTCTGTGAACCTAAAACTTCTCTGATAAAATAAAAGAACGGGCAATGAGCCGGATTTGGCCATGGGCTATAGTTTGCTGCCCCCTGATCCATAGGATGAAGACATCATCAGAGAATACTTGCAGTTCATAAAGTTGTCTGTGTGAATGTCACTAACTTCAAAGAAATGCATTTAACATGGCTTTCAGAATTCTGTTTGGAAAAGCATGATAGCACTCCTGCCAATTACATTCAGATTTTCATACTCATATTTCCATAGCAAAATGTTACCCATTATAGTCATGAAACTGAACCCATCTACTTTTCATAAACGTCAATGGTTAAGCATATTCTTTTTGCTCCAGCACTGAGGGGACCGCCCACAACCCACAGAGTTCCTGTGCAAGGGACCTAGCACGTCTTAATGCAACACAAGCGGTGCTCCAAACACAGATGTCTTCAAGCTTCAGCTTCATCCAAGGGGCTTAAAAAGATTAGATATTTTATTGCCATCTTAAATAGTCTCAGTGTCATATTTTATGCTTTAGAAATCTGTATCTTCTAGAGTTTCCACCTACCATGTTGCCATCAGTGGCACAGGAAACAATCCTATAATTTTAAAATTTTACTATAAACTCAGACTTCCTTAACTCCATAGCCACTTCATAGAATCAATGTCTATTCCATTTTTAAAATACTAATCAAATTTATTTAAGTTAACATAGTAACATGTATTCTTAGTAATAATCCTATAAATAATGTTTTATATTTAATGTCATAGTGAAACATTCAATGGTGTCATTAATATTTTAATATTTATTTTTGTGTTTCAAAATATAGCAATGGAATTTACTTCAACCTCAATCACCAATGCAACTAAAACCTTTTATTTTCTTATAGTTTGCCATAAGTAATAGATAATGCAACGCCTATAAATGCACAACAATCTTTCTTGGGAAAAGTTGGCTTCTTATTGCTGCAATTTTTGTGAGATTTGTCAAGAGTCAAGACAGAATTTTAACTAACATGGGATCCATCTGCTTGCTATGTGATCTAAGATGTGTAGAAGACAGGCTACAGTTGCTCTGGGAATCGTAAAATGCATATTTCTGCCCCCATTTTGTTATTTTCAACAGAGTATGCTCATTAACAATGGGATAGCAGCTGAGCATCAACCGTTTTGTGTAAGGATCAGATTGATTCACTTCTGGGGGTACGATGGCTGAACTGGAATGAAAGACTTGACGTTTCAGTATCTGTACACATAAGCTATTTACCACTCATGAAAGACTAAAAGCTTTCTTTCCTGATCATATCTGTAACTAGGTCAGCAGCCATTTTGAAAAGAAACAGATATGTATATTGTGGAAAGGGCAGAATAGAAAAGAGAGAACCAGAAAAACCTCTTTTAAATAGAAGCAGCATCACTGAGTTATGAATTGAGTTATTTGCAAAGTGAACTCATCTTGAGAAAGTATAAATAACCTTTATACAAGTAATAGAGACATCTGTGGGCTTCCCAAGTGGCTCAGTGGTCCAAGAATCTGCCTACCAGTGTAGGAGACACAGGAGACACAGGCTTGATCCCTGGGTCAGGCAGATTCCCTGGAGAAGGAAATGGCAACCCACTCCAATATTCTTGCCTGGAGAATTCCATAGACAGAGGAACCTGGTGGGCTACAGTCCGTAGAAGTCACAAAGATTTGGACACAACTGAGCACTGAGCACAGGAGACATCTACTACAAGCTCTTGGCCACATACAATGCTAGAACAGGAGCCAATGCATAAACAAAACAAGGTTAAATGCATTAACAAGGACTCAGTGTCATACAACTGCAGTTTTTCCCAGTTCACCTCTCTCTCCCGTTTTGTCTCCAATTTTTATGTGTAGGAGGAAAGCAGGAGGGAATGAAAGCTTGCAAGAAGAATTTTGCCTTGCTATTTTGCTAATTTAACGTTCAGCATCTGGTCCACCTGCTGCTATGTACGAGCTACGGTGATCTGACACTGATCATGGAATGCTGATTGAAAAATAATGAAGAGTCGACTTCAGATTGAAAGTCTTTGCGGGTGAACTATCAACATTCAAGCTTATTAAAACCAGTCGATAACTCACCAAATTTTTGCTTTTGAGTTATTTTAACAGATGGCTGCTTTATCTTCTTTCATATATCTTTCATAAGCTCACAAACAGTGCTTATTTGCATTTTCTTTACATCTTAGAAAATAATTGCTGTGTTTCTTCACTTTTATTCCCTCCTGCATTTAAGCTGAATTTTTTTATGTTGGAATTTTTGTCTGGGCTTTTCCACTTTATAGTGGCAAGGTTAGAATAATTTAGTAATAATTAAGTGAGGGTCAGAGGCATATGTAATTTTCAACAGATGCTCAGAAACTCAAGTTGCCTTAGGAAAACATGCCACCCATTTCTCCAGCTGCAAAATGTGAGCTTCTGTGTTTGCCATACCCAGAATCTGCTTACATAAGACAATTTTTCAAAGTTAGAGAAAGTTTAAGTCATTATGGTGACTTTTTCTAATAGTGATGTTGACTTTTTGTAAATGCAAATAGATATTTCAGCAATTATGACAAAGTCACATCTCTGAGTGCTCATAGGGCAAATTCTTCCAATGGCTCAATGCAATGTGCACATCACCCTAAATCTGGAAATATCTGGTGTATGTCATAGTGGCACATTACAGCAATATGAAATTTATTCCAATTAGTTGAAACTTTTTCTCCTCTTGTCTAGCCTAATTTACTTCTAGAAATACTTGAAGGAATGTTTTTCTCATGCGCAAGGCTTTCCTTCAATCAAGGATAATAAGTGCTATATAAGAGAAACAGGAGGCTTGATCTGTTGGGAAGTACCAGAAAGGCTTATGTTGTGAAACTGAAAGTCACTCAGTCATGCCGGACTCTTTGTGACCCCATGGATAAGTCATGAGGTTCATGGAATTCTCCAGGCCAGAATACTAGAGTGGGTAGCCTTTCCCTTCTCCAGGGAATCTTCCCAACCCAGGGATCAAACCCAAGTCTCCCACATTGCAGGCAGATTCTTTACCAGCTGAGCCACAAGTGAAGCCCAAGAATACTGGAGTGGGTAGCCTATCCCTTTCCCAGTGGATCTTCCCAACCCAGGAATCAAACTGCATTGCAGGCAGATTCTTTACCAACTGAGCTATGAGGGTATATTGTGACGACATGGTCAATTAATTGCAATATTCATGAACTTTCTCAAAACAATAAAAAGAAAAGTGGTAGTGGGTCTGAAAACATCATAATTACCATTCAAAAATACAAGCAAAGTAGTTTACCCATAAGCTAGTTTGCCAATTCTGGAGCCAATTAGTAACAATACAATCAAAATTACCTGAAGTACTCAGAGATTAGAGACTGTTCTTGTTACACTCCCCATTTGGTAGACTGGTTATATTAATGGTCCCAAATAATGCCTCCCTACACTATGGCTCTTAACTATGTGGTCCTCTCCCACTCTGCCTCCTGCTATAGCCATCTAACTTATCTTAGCCAACGGGATACTAGCCCGTGTGCTGCAAGGACAGGTATGTGTCCGCTGTTCTCTCATTTGATTGGGCCAGATCACTCTTGGACTCTTACCACCACCAGATAAACATTCTTTGGCTAGGCTGATGAAGAGATATGAGATCTATGAACTAAAAGCAAAGTGTCCAAGCTACAGCCATCCTACTTAAGACAGCCTTCTGCTTACCTGCTCATGGACCACAGATGTGTGAACCAGACTTATGGGAAATAACAAATGTGTGTTTCAAATGTCTTTGCTTTGAGATGATTTATTCCATGGTATTATTATAGCAATAGATAATTGATACACCTCATTATGGTCTGAAAAGCTTTCTGAAAACTTACAAACCCACCTCTATGCCTGAATACACTGCGTTGCTAAACACAATAATTTTCCCCATTTGTCTCTTTTCCCCTCAATAAATTAAAATTAAATGTTTCATTACTTCCTGAAATATCTCTCTGTTATTACCATTACCTGCATTTCCAGTATAATACATCCGTTAACTGGAATTAGTATTCAATTTTCAGGTCAAATTTTTGTAGTTATCTAATAATGCTTTCCCCTAAAAGTAGTCTTAAGACCTGTAGGGGCACTTTTAAAAAAAAATGAGGTTTAATCAGAGAAAAATACCTTAAAGAGTTTTGAGGAAATGAATTTAAAATTCAAAGAAATAAAACTATTCAATATTTCAGGATATCAAATATGAGTTTACATAGAGAATAAGCAATTCCTTGTTGACACATTTATTTTCTCTTTTTGAGTTTTCAATAAAGGTCAGCCTGATGACAGCTAGAACCAATTTGTTTCTTGTCATTATCAGTCAAAGGTCACATCACTTTAAAGGGACCCTCCATGCCTTGCCAAGTTTTCCATATCTTTCTCAAGCACAGTACTATACCAACATTAGAATGATATGCTCATTATACATCTTTGCATCAAGGGATTGGAAATCATCCATTTTTCTTTACAGAAGGGAAACCTGGGGCATTGAAGAGGTGAGGTCAATTGCTTCTTGCTAAGCCTCTCAGAATCTTGTTTTACCCTTTGATCACAAATCAAATGATGTTGTTGGACACAGAAAGTTTGGGGCAATTTGATACTGTCCTCAAATACTAGTTTTCTTCCATATTTCTGAGAGTAGAGACTACAGAATCAGAAAACAGAAATGATTTGTTATGGATATCTTAAATCCATCAACCCAAATAAAGGCATATGCATAAATTTAATGTGAGAAATGTATGGGTTTTAAAGTTTTAAAATTGGATTCTTTACCAACTGAACTATCAGCAAAGCCCCACCTTATTTCTAGTGGGTTTATAGCATGCAAGGAGATTGTGGGACACATACAAAGAGATATAAGACTGCCAAGCTAATGGCCACTTCTTATCAATAAGGATAAAACTTGTTAATGATAGTGATAAAAACTTTTATACAGCTTCTTACTCTAAGTCAGACTCTCTGCTAAGTGCTCTCCAAACATTTAATTTAATGCTACAACAACTACATGATTCAATGGCAAATACAAGTAGCTGGCATATCCAAGAGTCATTTCTCTCTCCTTTCTCTCATACTGTCTTCTACTACTGTGGCAAGAAAAGTAAAATATTCAGGGTTTCCAGTTTTCCTTGTTGTAAGACATGGCCATGAGGTAGTGTTCTGTGCAAGTATACGTAAACAGAAGTTGGTTCAGGAGATTTCTGGGAAAACATTTGTTTTCTTGATTAAAAGAGACAGCCATAATGACATGATTCTTCCCCCTTTCTGTTTTAAGTGCAGATTTGATGCCTAGACCTATGGCAGCCATCTTGTCACCATATGGAAAAAGACAACAGGACTGCAGAGACGCCCACACTGTTATCACTGGACCACTAAGCCAGTCCCAGGAGCCATCCACCTCCTCATTTCTCACCACGGTAGAGAAAACAAACCTCTACTTACTCAAGTAACTGTTGGTCAAGAGTTTCAGTACATCAACCTGCGAACATTTCTGACAGCAATTTCAAATCCCATATTTGTTTCTTTTTTTAAATTTTTGGCCAATCTGTAGATTAGTGTCTTTAATTCACCTCCAGTAGTGTTAAAGTCCAAGATAAACCCATACATTCAATTAAAATGTATATAATATCTAAATGTGAAACATATCAGGTAGGTTTAAACTGTGCTTCATTTAACATCCCATAAATTGAAACTAGGCTATGTACAGATATCTTAGTAACTTAACTCATTAAAACAATCTCTTAATTTTGGACATCCATTCATTCTAAAATTACACAAAAGTATACAATGAAGTATTCATACTTTAAGGGGCTTCCCTGGTGGCTCAGCAGTAAATAATCTGTCTGGAAATGCAAGTTTGATCCCTGGATTAGGAAGATTCTCTAGAGAAGGAAAAGGCAACCCACTCTAGTATTCTTGCCTGGGAAATCCCATGGACAGGGGAGCCTGGCAGGCTACAGTCTATAGCGTCACACATGATTGAAGCAACTTAGCATCCACACATGCATTCAAAGCATAGATTTAAAATGTAAATAATTAAATGAAAAATTAAATACCCATACAAAATACCCAATATATTCATTCACCTGGTTTTCACACATATACTCAAGTCCTTATGTCTAGGAAGGGGCTTTGTATTTCTGTTTCTTATCCAATCCCATGTTCTTAAGCAAGATCTCTTTCTGCATTCAACACTAAGGTAAACATTCTTTCAGGAATCTCTCCAAAACTTCCAACACCAATCTTATCCTAGATTCCAAGTGCAAGTAAGGTGCCGGTTATAAATTGAAATTGATTGCTGATTTTAGTATAATGACTACCAAGAGAAGCAGAATTAGTAAATGGAATTACCAAAACACTTGCTTTCATTCAGCCATAGGTGGATATAAAAGAACTGAGACCAAAACAGACATTAAAGTATAAAATGAATTACTTTCAGAGAGTGTATTTTCTCAGAACAGACCTTGCATCCATCCCTTAACCTCTGAGGATGCTGTAATACTCAAACCACTCCTAATTTAGAGAACTTCAGAACTATCAGAATGACTTAATGTGGATTTTTAAGTGTAACTGCACTAGCAGATGCTGGTATCATAGAAAGAGTTTAGGCTTTAAAGCCAGATGAACACTTCACCAGCTGACACACCTGGGGTGATTTACTCAAGCATCTTTGAGCATCAGGGTCTCTTCTATAACTCACAGAGAAGCTGTAGAGTAAATATACCATTTTTAAAGTATTGTCACAAACTATGGTATATGTGGTGTGTTGCATGTTTGCTCAGCTATGTCGATTCTTTGCAACCCCATGGACTATAGCCCGCATGTTCCTCTGTCCATGGCATTTTCCAGGCAAGAATACTGGAGTGGGTTGCTATTTCCTACTCCAGGGGATCTTCCCAACCCAGGGAACAAACTATGTCTCCTGTGACTCCTACATGGCATATATTAAATATTCAATAAATGACTGCTATTTTCATTAACTTATCATTTTTATACACCATCTCATTTTAAAGTATCTTTAGACACAGCTGGACTTCTCTGGTGGCTCAGACGGTTAAGCATCTGTCTACAATGTGGGAGACTCAGGTTCAATCCCTGGGTCGGGAAGATCCCCTGGAGAAGGAAAAGGCAATCCACTTCAGTACTATTGCCTGGGAAATCCCATGGACAGAGGAGCCTGGTAGGCTACAGCCCATGGGGTCGCAAAGAGTCGGACATGACTTTACCTTACCTTAAACACAGCTAGAAAAAAGAAAATTACAGTATATGATTTTTATACTTACTCAAAATGACTTTTGGCCTCAAAATTAAATCCTCTTTTATAACCTATAACTTTTAAGTATGAGGCTAGAAAACTGGTGAGAGCAGCCACTGATCATGATGAGATCCCTGACTGAGCTGAGTCAACACTGGGTAAACTCCAAGTTCAATGAGGACGGAGTGAAAATAAAACCAGAGCAACCACTGTTTGCTCCATCTGCTTAAAATGTGAAGAAAATGGATATGGGGTGTCCTTTTAGCCTTCCCTTTATTTGTTTAGCAAATGTGAGACTGGTCAAGGAGCCCATGGTACATTTCGCAGCATGGGTCACAAAACGTTAGCTACAAATGAAAAAAAATAAGATCCGATACTCTCTTTTTAGCCATTCTTCCCTTTTGACTGTTCATGTAACAAGTGTTTGAGCTCCTTCTGTTTGTTAGGCACTGAGCATACAAAGGTTAATGAGGTTTAGCTCCTGCCCCCATGAGAGCTCCCAGTCTGGTTACGATGAGAAATCTTTAAAATCTGACTGCTGCAGCAACCACGACGAGCAGCAAGGGGAGTTGAGAATGAAAGCCTGGAAAATAAAAGCACTGCAACTCAAGTTATTAATCAAAGGGATAACATGAAAGGTCTCTCCCTCCTCTGCCTCTCTGATAAAGCTTTTGGAGGCCAAAGCTGGGAGAATGGATCAAGGCAGAGAAGATTAGCCAGGCTTGGATTGAACTAAGATTATGAAACCTGCCTGAGAAAAACAAACAACTATGGATAACATGGCCCATCAAGGCTGACTCAGGAATCCCCAATGTCCACTCTGCCAAGCAGTCTATGAGGCGAACCTGCAAACCCTCATGTCCCCATGAGTTGACCCTAGCCTAGGTAGAAGTGATGGCAAGTGTGTCCTGGGGACATATCAGAAGGCTCCTTGGTTAGCAAAGCCAACCATGGACACTTTGTCTATGGCCACTGTGCTTCTCCCTGCAACAGCTGAGTGAACAGAGATGGAGGAGTAAAAGGGAGATCATAATGTGATAGTGACATGCAAGTAAGTAACTGTAATGCAACACAACCTGGAAGCACCGACTAGAGAGCAATGACTTCACCTCGGTCCAGGGATCAAACACTCACAGAAAACTCAGGAGACTTGTCACCTGGTGAGACGTGGAGGAGGATGCAGAGATTTCATGAAGCTGGTGTGTGGAGCAGACAGCCAAGGAGAGAGCATGCATGCCAGTGGAAGAGCAGGAGGTAGGAAAATGACTGAGGTGCTCTGGGAAAGATACACAGTTTGACATAAGGTGAAAGTGAAAGTGAAGTTGCTCAGTCGTGTCTGACTCTTTGCAACCCCATGGACTGCAGCCTACCAGGCTCCTCCGTCCATGGGATTTTCCAGGCAAGAGTGCTGGAGTGGATTGCCATTTTCTTCTCCAGGGGATCTTCCCAACCCTGGAATCGAATCCGGGTCTCCCGCATTGCAGGCAGACGCTTTACATAACTAGAGTGCAAATGCTCTGTGTGCAGGAGAGGTGGGGGCAGGGTGTTGTAGGGGTAGGAGTGAAGAGAGCAATGAGACAAAAAGTTAAACCCATACTGGGTATGGCCTTTTACAAATTTGGGGGGGCTCCAAAATCACTGTAGATGGTGACTGCAGCCATGAAATAAAAAGACACTTACTCCTTGGAAGAAAAGTTACGACCAACCTAGACAGCATATTTAAAAGCAGAGACGTTACTTTGCCAACATAGGTCTGTCTAGTCAAGGCTATGGTTTTTCCAGTGGTCACGTATGGATGTGAGAGTTGGACTGTGAAGAAAGCTGAGTGCCGAAGAATTGATGCTTTTGTGTATTTTTGTTTGTTTGTTTTTTTAATTTTACTTTACAATACTGTATTGGTTTTGCCATACATTGACATGAACCCACCACAGTGATGCTTCTGAACTGTGGTGTTGGAGAAGACTCTTGAGAGTCACTTGAACTGCAAGGAGATCCAACAAGCCCATTCTGAAGGAGATCAGCCCTGGGATTTCTTTGGAAGGAATGATGCTGAAGCTGAAGCTCCAGTGCTTTGGCCACCTCATGCAAAGAGTTAACTCATTGGAAAAGACTCTGATGCTGCGAGGGATTGGGAGCAGGAGGAGAAGGGGACGACAGAGGATGAGATGGCTGGATGGCATCTCCGACTCAATGGACGTGAGTCTGAGTGAACTCCGGGAGTTGGTGATGGACAGGGAGGCCTGGCGTGCTGTGATTCATGGGGTCGCAAAAAGTCAGACACGACTGAGTGACTGAACTGAACTGAACTAAAGGGTAAGACCAGATATGCAGATGACACCACTCTTCTGGCAGAAAATGAAGAAGAACTAAAGAGCCTCTTAATGAAAGTGAAAGAGGAGAGTGAAAAAGTTGGCTTAAAGCTCAACATTCGGAAAACTAAGATCATGGCATCTGGTCCCATCACTTCATGGTAAATAGACGGGGAAACAGTGGACACAGTGGCTGACTTTCTTTTTCTGGGCTCCAAAATCACTGCAGATGGTGATTGCAGCCATGAAATTAAAAGACGCTTGCTCCTTGGAAGGAAAGTTATGACCAACCTAGACAGCATATTAAAAAGCAGAGACATTACTTTGTCAACAAAGGTCCATCTAGTGAAGGCTATGGTTTTTCCAGTGGTCATGTATGGATGTGAGAGTTGGACTATATAGAAGGCTGAATGCCGAAGAATTGATGCTTTTGAACTGTGGTGTGGAAGAAGACTCTTGAGAGTCCCTTGGACTGCAAGGAGATCCAACCAGTCCATCCTAAGGAGATCAGTCCTGGGTGTTCATTGGAAGGACTGATGTTGAAGCTGAAACTCCAATACTTTGGCCACCTGATGTGAAGAGCTGTCTCCTTTGAAAAGACCCTGATGCTGGGAGAGATTGGGGGCAGGAGGAGAAGGGGACGACAGATGGATGGCATCGACTCGATGGATATGGGTTTGGGTAGACTCCGGGAGTTGGTGATGGACAGGGAGGCCTGGCATGCTATGGTTCATGGGGTCACAAAGAGTTGGACATGACTGAGCTACTGAACTGAACTGAACTGACTGAATCCTTCTTTTTTTCTCCTTTTGTAAAATAATTTTCCAATCATAGAGCCTATCCCTCAGAAAGCCATGGAAGATAAATTATTTTATTGTGCTGAATACACCTTAAATAATTCAAATTCAAACAAACTATAGTATCACCCACTAATGATGTTTGACTGAAAGGGTCAGACAAACTATGTGCCCATTCTACTCAAATATGCTCCCCAAAAGGACATGTTTTTAATTTCCCTGGTAAAGACCCTGCCTGCCAATGCGGGATATGTAAGAGACAAGGCCTGGGATGATCCCCTGGAGGAGGGCATGGCAACCAACTCCAGTATTCCTGCCTGGAGAATTCCATGGACAGAGAAGCCTGATGGGCTACAGTCCATGGGGCTGCAAAGAGTCGGACATAACTGATGCAACTTAGCATGCATACATGGATTACATAAAGAATCATTTTTACATGAAAATCTATATTTGTTTTCTTTCTTGAAAACCCAGATGTAGTGATGATTTCAGAGCCACATGTGATCCAGCTGGGCATGGACCCTGCCCCATGCGTGTCCCTTGTCTTTTTTCCTGCCAGAGCCTGGAAGGCATGAGAGGTTTTCAATCCTGCATTCAATGGAAATGTAGCAAAAGTGTTTTATAGGAATACTGATAAGATCACATTCATTATCTGTTCAACAACGTGAGCAAAAAAAAAGAAAGGCTATCACAAAAGCTCTACTACTGCCAGCATTTGAACAGTTTAAAAATTCTCTGTTGCCTGTGCAATTTTCAATAGTATATAAAATGGACTTCTGAAATACAACTATCTTACTATCAAATCCTTCATTTTTTCTCCTTTTATAAAATAATTTTCCAATCATACAGCCTATCTCTCAGAAAGCCATGGAAGATAAATTATTTTATTGTGCTGAATGCACCTTAAAATAATTCAAATCCAAACAAACTATAAACTTAATATCACCCATCAATGATGTTTGAATGCACATTAAACACCTAGCATTGCTCCAATTGTTTATATAAAAATGTATCCTAATTTATAGTGTTTGCAGAGCCCTTCCGCATACATGTTGCTGTGGCATGTGGCCTCAATACTTAGAGATTTAATTTTGCCCCCAAGTCAGAGGAAAGTTGAGTTTAATAGTATCAGCATATTTCATTGCAGTGCAGTGAATTAAAAATAAATTAATATTTTATCCTCAGGTAATTTTTAAAATCCAGAAAATCTTACTGAAAGAAACTTATTAAAAGAAGTAGGAGTTTGGTTGGCTTAGTTTAGCTTTTTATTTATTTACTAATCAGAACAACTTAGACATTCTCCAAGATGCATGCCTAAGATGTATAATTATGTGAAGCTTCTTGAGAAACTGAGGTTACAAAATCTTCTAAAGTAAAATAAATTAACCAATCAAGAATATGAACAGATGTGTCTTATGCCACCACAATAAATGAACTGGAGGAGGGGAGAACTGATTGACAAAAGAGATAGATCTCTATTTACTGTGTGTGTGTGCTCGGTCGCTCAGTCAGATCTAGTTCTTTGCGACCCCATGGACTGTAGAGTTCCATGCTCTTCTGTCCATGGAATTTTCCAGGCAAAAATACTAGAGTGGGTTTCCTATCCTACTTCAGGGGATCTTCCCCACCTAGGGATGGAATGTGCATCTCCTGCTTGGCAGGCAGATTCTCTACCACTGTGCCATCTGGGAAGCCCCTTCTATTTACTGAGCACATTCTAATATCTGGTACTATTTGGGGCTTCTTACATATTATACTTTTAAACCTTACAACAAATCTATGAGAAGTTTAGGTCCCCACTTTACAGATGCAGAAACTAAGGCTCAGAGAGTTAAGTAAGATGTGCAATGTGTCACAGATGCTCATGACTTATCTGATTCCAAATTTATGCCATGTATATATCTAAATGTAGCATGCTGCTGCTGCTGCTAAGTCACTTCAGTCATGTCCAACTCTGTGCGACCCCATAGACGGCAACCCACCAGGCTCCTCCGTCCCTGGGATTCTCCAGGCAAGAATACTGGAGTGGGTTGCCATTTCCTTCTCCATAAATGTAGCATACATACATATATATAACTATAACTGATTTACAGTAGTATATTAGTTTCAGATATATAACATAGTGACTCAGTATTTTTATACATTATGAAAGCCTCATCAGGATAACTCTAGCCACCATACAAAGCTATTATAATATTTTTGACTCTATTCCCTATGCTGTCTTAAATGAGATCAAATACTGGGCACCTGAACAGACACTGTCCCTGTAATTGCACAGTTAAACGTGTACTTTCCTGCTATAAGAAACAGCAGTGAACACTCACAGCTAATGCACTGAACTGAATTAGGGACCAGAGGCCACTGAAGAGAAATCCATAAACCAGAGACCTTCTTTTACTTGTTTCTTTAATATTTCACTAGGTTTGAGGAAAAGCTGGCCAAACAACTCTACCAAAGTAGCAATAATTCCACCCAGACATTCTTGTAAGCAAAGGAGACAAAAAAGACTCAAGGATAAGAATGATGAAGCTGCCAAACAAGATGAATGTAATGGCAGCATGAGGCAACATGATAAGTGACTGAGTTACAGGATGAGGGCTACACTGCTGAGGCCAGGAAACCAAAGGGGCTTGTTGGGACTAAGCTCTAAACATTAAGATCAGGTCAGAAAAACTCAAAGAAAAGCTCTTTGAGAGCAGATCCCTTTCTGATGGCTTCATGTCATTTATAGATTTGCACAGGTACACAGTTATTTTGAAAACCTGCTATTAGCCTAGTACAGAGAAAAAGGAAGAGCAGGAAATAATATCTTCCAAAAAAAAAAAAAAGGTAATAGCAGTTATCAGAATTTAAATGGAATCATTATTCTACTTGATGCCAACAACTCTGCTGTAAATGGGCACATTTCCAGAAACTTGACATTTATTTTATGTCCAGATTTCACAATTTTTCTCAGTTACAATAGCATTTGCAAGGAGCTCTTATCTTCCTGTCTATACACTGTCTTAGATTTTCAACCCTTAGAGGCAATGATATGTTTTACACTTACTTTTTTGAAATCTGCTGTACTTTCTTCTAAATAACTCATTGCCTTTATAAAGCAGATCACATATTTCAATAGATTTTTTCCATTATATCATTATATTTCACTATCACTGTCTTGTGGGGACATTGGGCATTATCCCAACTGTACGCTTAAATTTCAAAAGAATAAATAGTTTCTCAAGAACTATAAGTATTCAACCAGAGTGTTGGGGCAAGAAGCTGAATCTTCTGACCTATGGATAAATGAACCCAAATTTAGATTTATTTATTTTCCAAGAAGAAAAAAAGCTGCGCTGATTCTCATGTAATCCTCTTGAGTGTGCTCAGCCTAAATCATGAGTCAAATGGCAGGAACCCATGAGCAAAATCTTTAGGACTTCTTGTATAGCTGAGATATTTTTATAAAGGGCAGTGTAACAAATTGCTTAAGCAGTTGGCAGAAATGTGAGTTAGAAATTTTCTTTGAGGAAGAAATTAATTCTGATTAGGTACGTGTTGAAGTTTCAATTAATACAGTGGCCTATTGAATAGCTTATATATAAAATAAAGCAAAAGTCATTGCTATGAACTGAAAATTTGTGTGCCCTCAAAATTCATTTGTTGAAATCAAAACCCCAACATGATAGTATATGAAGTCTTAGGTAATTAGGAATATGGTAACAAGGTTATTAGGGTTAGACTGCATTATGAAGGTAGAGTCTTCATGACATGATTAATGTGTTCATGCAAAGAAGATGAGACATGAGAGCTCCCTCTTTGGGCACTCACCAAGGAAGGCCATGTGAGGACACAGACAGGAAAAGGGCTCACACCAAAAATCTGACCATACTAACACCCTGATCCTGGACTTCTAGGCTCCAAAACTATGATAAATGAATGTTTCTTGTTTTATCCACTTAGTCTATGATACTCTGTTGTAGCAGCCCAAGCAGACAGAGGCAATCACACAATTAGGCAGGTGCCATGCATGGCCACAATATACAAGCAGCTTAGCACCAGTTCCTTCTATTAGGTGGTCACTTTAGCATTTGAGATTGTGATCCTATAACCTAAACAACGAACCTCCCAAGCGGTGCCAGTGGTAAAGAGCCCACCTGACAATTCAGGAGACATAAGAGATGCAGGTTTGATCCCTGGGTCAGGAAGATCCCTTGGAGGAAGGCATGGCAACCCACTCCAGTGTTTTCGCCTGGAGAACCCCATGGACAGAGGAGCTACAGTCCAGAGGGTCGCAAAGAGTCGGTTACAACTTAGCAGGTACACACTGAACTCAAACAACAATTTGTTCTTAATTCTTCCAAAAGGACCACACTGAAAATCCTAGTAACTATAGGTCCTAAAATGCCACAAAGTAAAGAACTTTATGAAACAATGTTAAAACATCTATCAACTGAATCACTCAAAAACTTTATAAGTAACGTTGGCTGGTTAAATCCATTAGATGATTGCTTCAGTATGTCATTCACTATTCAATTGGATGTTACATATTATTCTTGAAAATAAAACCAAACATTTCAAAAATAAAAGACCCCCTTGGAAACACTCTTAGTGAGACGTAATACCTAAACACGCTGCTTACATAGTGAGAGTATCAATACATTTCCAAAGAAAAAATATCGGAAGTATCTAACACAATAAGCACAAGATTCGAGAATCCAAAGGGATGAATGGGTAAAACATTTTTCCATGCCATTATCTGAACTTCAACATGCACATAAATTAGTAAAATGTCTAAATTAAGTGCCAGTGCTAAGTTATTCAACCAGAAAAAAGGGGAGGTAAATATGAAGTCAGTACAAATCACTGGGCCCTGCTGAGTAGAAAGAGGATGGGGTAAATCCCAAGTCTACCCTTCCTAGGGAGACTTTTCTTCCCCCGGGTCATAACTAAAGTATTCAATATTTAATCAAAAATATTAACGGAACACTTACAATGTTCCAGACATTGTCCTTGATAAAAAGAATAAAGAAATAAGACAGTAGGTCTTTGATTTAATAGAACTTGCATTCCAGTGGGGGTAAATAGGTGAGAAAAATGTAAACAAATAAACAGGAATGAGACTCTGGGTTCAATCTCTGGAAGACCCCCTGGAGGAGGACATGGCACCCCACTCCAGTATTCTTGCCTGGAAAATCCCATGAACAGGGGAGCCTGGAAGGCTAGAGTCCATAGGATCACAAAGAGCTGAAGACGACTGAAGAAATCTAGCATGCATGCATGTTTCCAGTGATGGTGCCTTTAGTTCACAAGTTAACTGACAGAATAGGCTGGTAAAGTGTATGTAGATAACCTGGTATCACCTATATCTCTTCCCTAAATTCCTATTTTATTCCAGTCACTGCAGCTGCCCTAGCCTAACCTTTTCTGGAAGAAACCGTAAAGAGCTGTCCTAGGGCTATAGTATCAGAAACTATAAATGTCATTTAACACTTTACAAACTATGTTCACATACATTGTTCCATTAAATCCTCACACCTAAGAAGATAAGCAGAATAAGAGAGAGCTCCTGCCTCATTTCCACCTCCCTGATCGTGCATGTTAAGTCATTTCAGTCGAGTCCGACTCTGTGCAACCCCATGGACTGTAGGCCACCAGCCTCCCCTGTCAATGGGATTCTCTAGGGAAGAATACTGGAGTGGGTTGCCATGTCCTCCTCCAGGGTATCTTCCTGATCCAGGGATCAAACCTGTATCTCTTGCATCTTCTGGATTGGCATATGGGTTCTTTACCACTAGTGCCACCTGGGATGCCCCTTCCACCTTCCTCAGTTCAGTTCAGTTCAGTTCAGTCACTCAGTCGTGTCCAACTCTTTGCAACCCCGTGAACCACAGCACGCCAAGCCCCCCTGTCCATCACCAACTCCCAGAGCCCACCCAAACCCATGTCCATTGAGTCGGTGATGCCATCCAACCATCTCATCCTCTGTCATCCCCTTCTCCTGCCCTCAATCTTTCCCAGCATCAGGGTTCTTTCAAATGAGGCAGCTCTTCACATCAGGTGGCCAAAGTATTGGAGTTTCAGCTTCAATATCAGTCCTACCAATGAACACCCAGGACTGATCTCCTTTAGGATGGACTGGTTGGATCTCCTTGCAGTCCAAGAGACTCTCAAGAGTCTTCTCCAACTCCACAGTTCAAAAGCATCAATTCTTTGGTGCTCAGCTTTCTTTGTAGTCCAACTTTCTTTATAGTCCAACTCTCACATCCATACATGACCACTGGAAAAACCACAGCCTTGACTAGATGGACCTTTGTTGACAAAGTAATGTCTCTGCTTTCCAATATGCTGTCTAGGTTGATCATAACTTTCCTTCCAAGGAGTAAGCATCTTTTAATTTCATGGCTGCAATCACCATCTGGAGTGATTTTGGAGCCCAGAAAATAAAGTCTGGCACTGTTTTCACTGTTTGCCTAACCAT
This sequence comes from Ovis aries, assembly GCF_016772045.2. Classification (NCBI taxonomy): domain Eukaryota; kingdom Metazoa; phylum Chordata; class Mammalia; order Artiodactyla; family Bovidae; genus Ovis; species Ovis aries. The sequence goes on from NC_056058.1 coordinate 72,439,207, forward strand.
GCCCTATTTCCTACTGGGGAATTATCTGTATCCATCGTTTGTAGTCTGGGTAAGACTGTAAATCCAGGATTTATAACTTATAAATCCAAGATTATAAATCTGCCACGAGAACCCAAATTGACTGGATTATTCCACATTGTCCTAGTACAAAAAGCAGATGAACATATAATCTGAACCCTGTCAAAACTCTGTCACAAAAATTTTACTATTAAGTGATCAGTCCTCCTAATCTGGCCCTTACCTACTTCTATAATATATAGAACTTGAGCATTGTTCCCAGCTTACTTTAAAATGCCAATAATACCTTAATATGATAGCATACTATGAGAGTTGGACTATAAGGAAAGCTGAGCACCAAAGAATTGATGCTTTTGGAGAAGACTCTTGAGAGTCCCTTGGACTGCAAGGAGATCCAACCAGTCCATCCTAAAGGAAATCAGTCCTGTATATTCATTGGAAGGACTGATACTGCGGCTAAAACTCCAGTACTTTGGGCACCTGATGTGAAGAACTGACTCATTGGAAAAGACCCTGATGCTGGGAAAGATTGAAGACAGGAGGAGAAGGGGAAGACAGAGGATGAGATGGTGGAATGGCATCACCTACTTGATGGACATGAGTTTGAGCAAGCTCAAGGAGTTGGTGATGGACAGGAATGCCTGGCGTGCAGCAGTCCGTGGGGTTGCAAAGAGTTGGACATGACTGAGTGACTGAACTGAACTGATGATAGCATATATAAACACATAGTAAAGATAAATAATTTCTTATTAATTGCCCTAAAATGGTATAAAACTATAATATTTTCTGGGTCATAGATCCATTTATGAAACTGATAAAAGGTAAAGATTTCTTTGGGGCAAAAAAAATGCACATTCATACAAATTTTTTACAATTTCTGGAGAATCAAAGATTCCCCTGAAGCCCATTCATGGACCTCTTAGAAATCCCTGGGCTCATTGAGGCTTTTTTGGTTCATTTCACATGTCTGTCATACCAGCCTACCTGTATACACAAAAATGGGTAAAGTAAATTGGCATTAGTGAGAACTGAAATTTACTTAATTTTCAGGTTGGAGATGTTAGACAATAAAATAGATGACAGAGTTCCAAGTGGCAATTAGGAGTCAAGAAAAACCTTGACATAACCAATTTTAAATGTATCTTCTTAATGTAATTTCTGCTTTATTTATTGCTGGTGGTGGAAGTGATTGCTTTCTTGTTTTTGATGTGCTTTCTTAGTAATAACTTACTTCATCTGATGTAAAATGCAAATGCTCTTCTCATGATGTCTCTTCTGATTCCCTTGTAATCTCTGATGCAAAATATAGGTACTTACTCGCCACATTCTAAGTACTTTGTCTTCATATCTATTGAATGTGAAGATGGGGCAGCACTTGAAATATTACCCAGGTAATTCAAGATTGAACAGAGTATGGATTTTACATACTGAGTAGAGATTCTAAACTATCTTTACAACCAGCATCTGGCAAGACAATTTTTAGACTATTTCATAGTCTAACATTTGATAATACATTTTATTTATTTCCCAGGCAAGAATACTGGAGTGTGTTGCCATTTCCTTCTCCAGGGAATCTTCCCGACTCGGGGTGAACCCGAGTCTCCTGCACTGGCTGGCGGGTTCTTTACCGCTGCACTGCCTGAGAAGACTTTCTAATGATTCCATGCCTGTTGACCTTCTTTATCTTACTTACAGCAAACTGTAATCAGTTTTCAGGTCTTCTATTTCTCAGGTAATTTTCACCAAGTATTTTGGTCACCATTATAACCGGCATGTGACAAAACCAACTCTGAGACCCACTGCCTTAGGCGAAAAAAGGAAAGGCAGTGCTATTGTCTTAAAGAAACTGAGGAGGTCAAGGATGATTCTTCCTTCTGACACAGCTGAATTCAGGGGTTCAAACAATAATGTCAAAGATCAATCCTTCTGTAGTTTGCACAGTATTTCTCCGTATTGGCCTCATCATTTGATGGGTTCTTTCCAAGCGGTGGCTCTCAAAACCTCCAGGCGTACATTGCCCTTGCATTCTCCTTCCCAGTTTTACCTTCTTGCACATTTCCAGAACTGAGTGCCATGTATCCAGCTTTACTAATGTCCTCATCTCTGAACCAGTCTGGACATAGGGATCAACTCTATACAAATTACGTGAGTCAAGCCCTGAGAAGAGAGGGAGAGATCAAGACGGCAGAACAGAAGGACATGGTGCTCACCTCCTCCCACATATACATGAAAAATACATTGACATGTGGAACGGTTCTCACAGAATACCTACTGAATGTTGATGGAAGATACCATACAACCAAAATTGCACCATCACCACATAACCAGGTAGGACGAGCAGGAAAAGTAAAAAAGGAATCAGGATGGGACCTTTGAACCCCCAGTAGGGAACTATAAAAGAGGAAAGGTTCCCTCACCTTGGGAACCCTCTCCACGAGCTGGGAGATCAGACAGGACAGAAGGGAAGCTGCAAGGAAGCTCAGAGGAAAGTGCAGCAGCAACAGACTGTGGCTGGCAAAACAGAGAGAGACCAGCGCAGCTAGAACTGGCCACTCCCATGCCCAAGAAATACACCTGCTGGAGCACACGTGGGCTGGGTACTGAAAACAGGGTTTCGGAGAACAAACCGGGAGAGAGGGCTATGGTTGGCGAGGAGAGACAGCCTGAAGTGGCTAGAGTGTATGCCAACCCACAACTCAGGGTATATGCAGGACAGAGCTTGGATCTACCATAGGAACCCCATGGTTCACTCGTGTGCAAAGCAGGAGTGGCCTGCCCATAGCAGCTTCATTCTTCATGTGCTCACAGAGGGTACGGTTCTATGAACTCAGGGAGCAGCAAGCACCAGGCGTTGCCCATACATGAAGGTGGGGCTGAAATCTGATCCAATCCCCAGGGATTGAGCAATCTAGGAAGCTGGGCTGAAATCTGAGCACAGAGGCGCCAAGATTCACCGATTGACTCTTGCCACCCCCTGTGGCTGTGTAAGCCCTGCACCTGCGGGACATCCAAGCCCATTACTGTTGTTTCCGTGGCTGGGGCAGACCTGGCGTTTGCAGCCACAGGGTTTGCGGGTCAGGCACGCAGAGGTAGGGCCGGTGTCTGGGCTGATACCACAGCTCCTACTGTGGTGGGGCCCCGTAGGTGACTTCATGCGACTACAACAGGTCCCAGGGCCTGACTTCAGTGGACATGTGCTAGTGGCTTTCTGAGCACAGTGCCTGAAGGACACGTGGGCTGATTGCTGGCATTCCTAGGGTTGAGGGAGGGCCCAGGGCAGTGCCAACAACAGTGTACCTTGTAAGCCAACACAATGGGTGACAAGCAACACCACACAGAGCAGTTCCTGATGGACTCCTCCTGTGTCCTGACAGATGAATGGATAAATATGGACTGATGTGATACATATATACACTAGAATACTACTCAGTCATAAAAAAAGAATGAAATACCATTTGCTGCAACATGGATGGACCTAAAGATTATCATACTAAGTAAAGTCAAAGAAAATATATGATATCACTTACTTGCGGAATCTAAAACAATGATACAAATGAACTCATTTACAAAACAGAAACACACTATATTGTGTGGGTGTTTGTGCCTTGTAATCAAATGGAACCTAAAACAGACACAAAATTATCCTTTATCTTCAGTCTTGAATGAGAGAGGATGCTATATCAACCAAAGAGTATTTGCTATGCACTTAAAGCTTGTATACTCTATCTGGCTATGTGTGGTTTTCTCCTGCCTATGCTTCATAAACATAGAAAACAAACTTACAGTTACCAAAGAGGAAAGAAGATCATGGGAGGGATAAAATAGGAGTTTGGGATTAACAGATACAAACACCTATATATAAAATAAACAAAAAAATCCTACTGTGTAGCACAGGGAACTATATTCAATATCTTGTAATAAACCATAATGGAAAGAAGATCATATATACATAATGATACTAACACAGTATTGTGAATCAACTATTTTTCAATATTGTTAAAAAAAAAAGAGAACTGAGAAAAGATACTTTGCTGAAGGGAATATTATAGTGTGATTATCAAAAAAATGGAAATTATCAGACTAAAACTAGGTGCTGGACAGGAGAAGCATATATCTACCACACAGAGTTTACTAGCTTTAAGTACATAGCAAACACTCTGTGGGTGATACAGCATCCTCTCTCATTCAAGACTGAAAATAGAGTTGTTTTGTGTCTGTCTTAAACAGGCTTCATCTGATTACAAGGCACAAACATCCACACAATATAGTTCAAGTAAAAATTGGTTTTATTTCATTCTCAAGCAATCTCACTGTCGGAATTACAGAAGGGTCCCAGAAAACCTGGAGATTGTCAGGCAACTACATGTGTCTGGGAGTGCTGGGGCACGATCTAGCCGGTAGAAGATAGGGTGTGTCTTCTCCACGTCTTTGTGCATTTGTATGTCTCTTTCAGGCTAAAAACAAATCTTCATATAAGGAAAATGGTAAAGAATGAGATAATATGTGAATAAAATAAGAATTTTGTTCTTCCATCTTAAAGCAAGATAATTAAAAATGCTTAGCATTATAAATTACATAATAATGGTTATAATTGGTAGAATTTGAAGTTTTACGGGATAATGAAAGTAATGAACTTTTGACCCCCCACCAAATTTAAGAATTTCTAATATTAAAATACATTGATATTTATATATCTTTAAAATTCATATTGGAGTTAATTCTAAGATAGTAGATATTCTTTTTAATTAACTATTAATATGTGCCTCCAAAAGCAGCAAAACAGTAAATATTATAGTCTCAGTTTCTAAAATTCCCTAACAGTAAAAGAAGTTTTATCATTTTAGCTATATTTTCCTTTTGCTCTGAATCTGTTGATATTAAAAAATGGAAATGAACACATTTTTCCATTAGATTCGAGTAAATTGAATCAACCACCCAGAAATGTGGGATTCTGGTGTACGCTATTTTTCAATATCCCGTGTAAAATTAACCAACCATCAAGAAAAGCCCAATGCTATTTACAACAGTACCTTTTAGAAGAGGGAAAAACAAAACTGATTACACAGCAGCATTTAGAAGATCTAGCAGTAGAAAATCTGCCAAATGTTTTCTATTTGTTTTTATGACTATGTATATAGAAGTTTATATTCCTACATGGGGTTGGGAGCTATCAATATAATACAATGAAATAATGCCTCTTTTAGATCTTAAATTTTTCCTTAATTTTGGCAGTTTAGGGTGATTAGTTGTGGTCATCATAAGCCTATTGATGTGAAATCTCTATTGCATGAAGTAATAAAGAAAAATTCCTAAGAGTCCCCCCAAAAATGCATTATCTCCAGTACCCTAAGGTTTCTAGGATGACTTTTCTGAATTTGCATCTACCAGAACCCATAGAGACATTTATCTTCTTGGGGAAAACTACTTTTGCAAAGTAGTTAGGACAAAGAGTTTAACATCAGACAGAGTAGAGGTTGAATTCCTCCTTTTCCACTTACTGGCTATGAGATTTGGGACAAATTATTTAACTCCTCTCAGCCTGTTTTCCTTATCCACAAAGTGGGTACTTACTTTACAAGCTGTTGTGTGAATTGACTGAGATAAAGTGTATCAAACACTTAAGATAGTACCTATACACAAAAAATATGCAAATTGATAGCCATTATTGAGAAGGAATTCATGATTAAAAATAATAATGTAAGAAAATGGGGCCGTTCCTAGTTCTGAGCTTATATATTAGACTGCTTTTATAATACATACTGTAATTGTTTTTTCATATTTGTCCTACCCACCCTTTCTGGACAGTGAAAGTAGTGATTTTGTCTTATCTTTTCATCCTTAATTCAGATATTGGCACATATTAGGTCTTAATTACTTGTAAATGGAACTGAAACTAAAAATTCCTGCAAGTCCATTTTTCCTTCTAGGTTGCAGAACTATGCAGTTCTTCATTCTGTTTTATGTAGTTGAATTACATAAGATATATTGCTCTCTGAAACCTTTATTCAAATGCCAGAAAAAAACAGGCATTTGTAAAACAAGCAATGCTATGATTTTTAACTTGTAGAGGAACTTAAAATCTCAGAGCAAGCACTGAGTTAACGTCTAACAAAACCTGACTGCTATTACATCTTACGTTCTTAGCAAGTGGTATAGCAAAAAGAAGCTGCAACATTTTTTGAGACTGTGCATCAGAACTTTTGGTTCTGGGCTCCAACCCTTGCTGCATCAATTTACATTCTGAAGGTTATCTTCAGAGCCAGAAGAGTAAAGAACAGAAAGACTTAAAATAAAAAAAATTCTCAAGGTTGGGTTACTGAAAATCCCTACATTTTAAATTTGGCTTCACCTTGATAATAGGACTCTGACTGCAGTAAGAAGCAGCCTTAATTCTTTTCCCCTTGAAAATGTACTTTTCCAGTATGGGAGAATGCATTGAACTATTTTTAAAGTTATGTTTATGGATATTTCATAGACTGCCTTGACTTGCGGTCCTGAAAGGGTTAGTGTTCCTGTCCTTGGGGATCCTGACTCAACTCTGGCACCAAAAATCAGCTAACTGAACTGCATCCTACTCAGGGGCTTAGAGCACCTACAGCTTGTTTCTAAAGGTGCCTCAGAGACTTATCTGGCCTAGATAAAACTCAGCAAACGGAAAAATGGGTGCTAAACTGCAGAGCAAGGAGAGGCTGAAGTCAGATAATCTAACACCTGCCTGGAGAGGAAGGAAGAAGTGTTTATTCTGATCTGGCGGCAGAAAGTGGGGTGATAAGGTGAAGCTGCAATATTGAGGAAGAGAAGGAACTTCAAGGTGAAGGGCATAGTGGGGAAAAGGTCATCAGTGGTCACTGTGGGTAGGGATTCTAATCAACTTTCGTAAACTATTCCAAGTTACAAACCCAGGACATCTCCTGCTTTGGATGGAGTGAGTGTTCCTGTTTAAAACATGCGCCAGCATTCTCAGATTGACAATGTTGGGACGACCCTTGAGTTCTGGCCTGGATCCTCTTTTCTTTACCTTTTATAATCCTTCTGTGCTTGGCCAACATGTCCACATCACATGACTTCAATTAATCTATATACCTTGATGATTCCAAATTTGTATCTTCTAGGCTTCACCTGCCTACCTAACATTTCAATATAAGTATCTCAGGCTAACCATCCCCTCTGACGTGGAACCCTTGGTCATCCCGCAAAATCTGCTTCACTTCAATTTTCCTTGACTTAGTAATGATACTACTACAATATCTACTTTCTTCTATTTTCCCTGACAGCATCCACGTTGAAGTAACTGTCCTACCTTGTCTGGACAGCTCTTGTCACCTCAAATGGTCTTCCTTTTGATAGCCATCTTTGTCCTCCTGACATCCATTTTCCATTCTGCTGCCAGAGTGATTTCTTTTTTCTTTCAGGGAATGGTGTCTGATACTGTCACATTCCTAAGTAAAGGCTTTACATGGTTTGGCTTTCATGGTTTACATTTGCTTTTAGAATCTAATCTCAAATTCTTAATGTACTCTAAAGGTCCGGCACAACCTGGTCCCTTTCAATTACCACTTTTCTCTCCCTTCTTAAACTCCAGACATACCAGTGCCTTAAATATACAAAGACCCACGTGAGTGCCAGGGACTTTGCAAACACTCTTTTTCAACCTTAACCTTCAAGCATCTTTACAGGGTAACTCTTGCTCATCTCTTAAGACCTAATCTAAATGCCACTGCCTCAGGGAAGACGTCTCTGCATCCTGGACGAGAATAAGCATGCTTTTAGTTTCCTTCTCCTTTTCCCATACTGTAAATATAAGATTCTTTATACAACTTTTGTGTACAATCAACCTTGTTTTATGGGAATTTGCTTTAATGAGCTTTACAGATACTTGAAGATGTTTTACAAATTGAAGGTTTGTGGCAACTCTGTGTTAAGCAATTCTATTAGCGCCATTTTTTCAACATTTGCTCTCTTCATGTCTCTGTGTCATGTTTTGGTAATTCTCCCACTGTTTCAAACGTTTTCATTACTACTACATTATCATTACATTTGCCGTGGTGATTGGAGAGCAGTGATCTTTGATGTTACTATTGAAACATCAACATTATTTTGGAGCGTCATAAACCTCACCCACCCACATAAGACCATGAACTTAATAGATAAATGTTCTGTGTGTTCTGACAGCTCCACCAACTGTTCCCCTATCTCCCTCTCTTCTCAGGCCTTCCCATTCTCTGGCACACGACAATATTGAAATTAGGCCAACTACGATGGCCTCAAAGTGGTCAAGAGAAAGGGAGAGTCATGCATCTATTACCTTATCATCAAAAGTTGGAAATGATTAAGCTTGGTGAGGAAGGCATGCCAAAAGCTGAAATAGCCTGAAAGCTAGGCCTGTTTTGCCAAACAGTTGGCTAAACTGTAAATTCAAAGAAAAAGTTCTTGTAGGAAATTAAAGGTGTTAACTCCAGTGAACACACAAATGATTAAAAAAAAAAAAGCGAAACAGCCTTATTGTCAATATGGAGTAAGTTTTAGTGGTCTGGAGAGAAGGTCAAACAAACCACAACATTTCCCAAAGTCAAAGTCTAATTCAAAGCAAGACCCTAACTCTCTTCAATTCTATGAAAGCTTACAGAGGTGAGGTAGCTGCAGAACAAAAGTCTGAAGCTAACAGAGGCTGGTTCATGAGATTTAAGGAAAGAAGCCATCTTCATCACTCACATAAAGGCACACAGTGAAGCCGCAAGTATCCATGGTAGAAGCCACGGCAAGTTATGCAGATAATCTAGCTAAGATCATTAACGAAGGTGGCTACACTAAAAAACATTCATCAGTGTCGATGAAACAGCCTTATAGTGGAAGAAGATGCCATTTGGGACTTCCATAGCCAGAGAAGAGAAATCAATGCCTGGCTTCAAAGGTTGAAAGGGTAGGCTGCCTCTCTTGTTAGGGGCTAAGGTAGCTGGTGACTCTAAGTTGAAATCAGTGCTCAGCTACCATTCCAAAAATCCTAGGGTCCTTAAGAATTATGCTGAATCTACCCTGCCTATAAATGGAACAACAAAGCCTGGATGACTGCATATCTGTTTACAACAAAGTTTACTGAATATTGTCAGCCATTGTTGAGACCTACTGCTCAGAAAACCAAAAAGTTCTTTCAAATTATTACTGCTCACTGATAATGCACCTGGTCACCAAAGAGCTCCGACGGAGATGTACAATGAGATGATTATTGTTTTCATGCCTGCTAACATATCTGCAGCCTGTGGATCAAGAGGAAGTAATTTCAAAGTTCAAGAGTTTCAGTGTTAAGAAATGCATTTCATAAAGCTATGGTTGTAATAGATAGATGTGAGCAAACCATTCTAGATGCCATTAAGAACATTCATGTTGCTTAGGAAGAGGTCAAAATATCAGCATTAATAGCATTTGGAAGAAGTTGAATACAACCCCCATGGGTGACTCTGAAGGATGCAAGCCTTCAGTGGAGGAAGTCACTGCAGATGTGGTGGAGACCACACGAGCACTAGAATTAGAAGTGGAGCCAGAAGACATGACTGAATTGCAGCAATCTCATGGTAAACTTTTAACAGATGAGAAGCTGCTTCCTATGGATGAGCAAAGCAAGTGGTTCTTTGAGAAGGAATCTCCTGGATTCAACAATGAAGACTGTTGAAATGACAACAAAGGATTTAGAATATTACATAAAGTTAGTTGATAAAATAGCAGCAGGGTCTGAGAGGACTGACTCATATTTCAAATGATGTTCTACTTCATGAAAAGAAGAGTCCATCAGTGAGGCAAACTTGATTGTTGTCTTATTTTAGGAAACTGCCAAAGCCACTCCAATCTTTACAAATTACCACTCTAATCAGTCAGCAGCCATCAACATCCAGGCACAGATGATGATCAGAATTTTTAGCAATAGTTTTTAATTAAGGTACATACATCATTTTATTAGATAAGGCTACTGCACACTTAATAGACCATAGCATAGTGTAAACATAACTTTTATATGTATTGGAGAACCAAAAAATTTGCATGGCTTGTTTTATTGAAAACCTCACTTTATTGCAGTGGTCTGGAACTGAACCCACAGGACCTCCAAGGTATGCCTATGCTGTCAATCTCTTCCTAATTAGCTTGTGAGCTTCAGGAGAAATAGGCAATATTTGTAGCACCATATACTGAATGCTCAGTCACTGGCAAACCATTTGGCATGTACTTTGTAGAGAAACAGTGAATTTGGCATTTTTAGAAAACTCACTAATGAAGGAAGCAAGTGTATTGAAAGGCTAACTAATAACGGCAGCTCTATTAGGGTTCCCCAGAGAAACAGAACCAACTGGATAGAGACAAAGAGAGATTTATTATGAGGAACTGGCTCTTGTGATGATGAAAACTGGCAAGTCCCAAGATCTGCAGGGTGAACTTTATTGGCAAACTGGACACCCAGGAGGGCTGGTGGTTTAGTTCCAGTCCAAATCTGAAGGTCCAAGAGGCAGAGGACCAATGCCCTTGTTCAAGAGCCACCAGGCAAGAAGAATTCTCTCTTGTACCGGGAAAAGTCAGCCTTTTTGTTCTATTTAGGTCTTCAACTGATTAGATGAGGCCCATTCACATGATGGAGGGCAATCTTCTTTACTCAGTCTACTGATTTAAATGTTAATCTCACCCCCAAAACATCCTCACAGCAACACTGGGTACAATGTTTGACCAAGTACCAGGGCATGTGTAGCCCAGTCAGGTTGGTACATAAAGATGCTATATTAGCCAAATAATCTCCTGGGTTTGGCTTTTGATTGAACATTAAATGTCCTTATGTCTCCAAAACATTAATGTCAAAGCCAAAATCTTAACACACACAGGGTTTTAGGAAAGTCAATTTGTCTGACACATTATTGCATGACTTTATGATTTTCTTTTCCTAACTGCTGAACTGCATTATACTTCAAAAACATAAAAGCTTAAAAATGATAGTGGAACTAATCATTAGATGTTAGATGGTCCATGGGCTCCCCCTACATCCTCCCACCACCACAGACAATGTCCAACAACTAACACAAGTCTCTGTTTTTCTGAAGTTGGACAGAGAAAGAAAAATAAATTTAGACCTATATACTCAGTACAATTTTCCACAGAGTCTAAGGGAAATAATTTTAAATAAAATGTTAGCTGGGCTTACCTGGTGGCTCAGCTGGTAAAGAATCTGCCTGCAATGCATGAGACCTGGGTTCAATCCCTGGGTTGGGAAGATCTCCTGGAGAAGGGAAAGGCTACCCACTCCAATACTCTGGCCTGGAGAATTCCATGAACTGTATAGTCCATGGGGTCTCAAAAAGTCGGACAGGGATTCTTTTAAAGTATGATCCACAGACTCCAGCTTTGTTTCTCTGTAAGTCCTTCCTCATCTTTCCATCCTCAAAGATATAAACCCATACGTTCAAGTTGACGAAATGCTCAGCCTTGTCATAGGGTGCACTGCCTTCCCCTATCCAAGGCTCACAGCAAAACACAATTACATATTCTAGTACATTTTCTGAAGAGTATTCATTCTATAAAAGGGGAACAAAGTGCTCCAGAAAAACACTGCACAATGGAAGAGTTTTGACACTCCAAATCTAGTTGATCTCAATGACTTTAAATACATTGGGTTCTTTCATTAGTCAGCTCTCCAAATGCTATGGACTGAATGTGTATGCTGTGGTGGTCAATGGGAGGGAGAAGGGTGGACTGGGAGTTTGGGGTTAGTAGATGCAATCTCTTATGCTTAGAATGGATAAACAACAAGGTCCTACTGTCAGCACAAGGAACTATATCCAATCTCCTGGGATAAGCCATGACGGAAAAGAATACTTTAAAAGAAGAATGTATATATGTGTATAAGTGAATCTCTTTGCTGTATAGCAGAAATTAGCACAACGTTGTAAATCAACTACACTGCAATTAAAAAAATAAAAGGGTCACATGCTGAAATCCTATCCCCCAATTTGACGGTATTTGGTTTGGCCTTTGGGAGGCAATAATGAGGGTGGAGTCTTCATGAATGGAATTAGCGCCCTTATAAAAAGACATAAGGTAGCTTGCTTGCTCTCTCTCTCTCTGCCACTGTGAGGATGCCATATACCACAGTGGCACAGTGACCTTGAACTTCCAGCCTCTAGAACCATGAGAAATAAATTTCTGATAAGCCATCCAGTTATGATACTTATCTTAGCCCAAACTGACTAAGACACCAAATATACAATATTTATTGTGTCCCTACTACATGACAGGCACTATTCGCTGTGAAGGGTCCACAACCACCATAAGGTAAAGATATGCCCCTTTCACACTTTCAACTATCAGAATGCTATATATATGCCTGCTAGGCTCCTCTGTCCATTGGAATTCTCCAGCTATAAATACTGGAGTGTGTTGCCATTCCTTTCGCTAGAAGATCTTCTCAACCCAGGGATTGAACCCCAGTCTCCCAAACTGCAGGCAGATTCTTTACTATCTGAGCTACCAGGGAAGCCCATATATATACACATATTCACGCAAATACACTTCTCAGATAAACAATACTTTCCCAGATATAAATTTACCTGCAAAAGTTTCCCCTTCCCACAGTGCAGATAGCCTTTTACAATTCAGAGCAAGCTGTCTGAGTTTCTCTCTATGCCCTCTCTTGTTCATACCAAGTCAAGTTATACTTCTGCCTGAGAAACTAGCAGACAACATCATGTACACACAACACAAACATCTACCTCACATCGCCACTTCTAGGCACAAAATGACCTGAAATAAAAAAAACTTTGAAGTTAATTTTTTTGTTTCTCCTTCTACCATTTTCCAAACTCCCCACACCCCCACTTCCCTACAACTGGTCTCTATAGATAGAAGGGGAAGAGAAGACAGTAAGAAGGATGGGCTTTCTTTCCAGTTATACAAATATATACCATACATATATAACTATATATTTTTTAAATATATTTTTAATTGGAGGATAACTGCTTTATGATATTATGTTGGTTTCTGCTGTATAACAATGTGAATCAGTCATAAGTATACATGTGCCCCCTCCCTCTTGAACCTCCCTTCCTCCTTCCACCCCATCCCACCCCTTTATACACACATATACATACATACATATATATGTATGTATTTATATAGTCAAATGATGTGTATTAAAATAACATGTAACATTGTCAGAGGAAAGCTCTTTTCCAAATGCAACTCTGCAAGACAGACTTTTCAAGTAGGCTCACACTGCAGTCCCTGAGTTCTTGAAAGGTGACCTTCACCCCCAACTACATTAGTCAGCAATTTGATTTTCTCAGTATCTTAAAGAGGTGATAATAGCTGCAAATTGTCCTGGCATATGCTACCAACTGCTTCTTTAAAGCAACAGTTACACAACTTGCTTTCTCTCAATTTGATTTAAAAAACATATATATATGCATATATTCTTTTGTAACAGTTGTTTTACATTTTCAAACTCTAGTTTGGAATTGAAAGTTGGGAACTCACATATGCAGGAAGATCCAGTAGCAAGCCTCAACTAAACATATTAATCTTACAGATACATAATTTCGCCTTTTCTCAATCTCATTATTTTTTGATAACTTGAAATGCTATCCTATTTGATCATGTTTAAGTTGTCTGTCATTGCAATTTCACACTACATCTCAAATAACACCACAGTTTTTTCATAGAATGTTCACATCTCTAATTTCTCAAAAGCCTCGCAACCACTGTGAGTATGGTAGGTGGGGTGGCTAACATTAACCACAGTTTAGAAGAGAAGAAATGGAAGCTTAAAGAAATCAGTGTGAACATTCTCAAAAACTCAGTCCTGAGTTCCTATTCTTCCACTACGCCAAAGAACTCTTGTACTATGTCATGACATGATGGCCTCATACAATTCTAACTTCAACTCCTCCTGTTTATCTGAGTGCTGAGCTTGTGAATCCAAATGTCTCTTGACTATTTTTTGCTGTATCAGTTCAGTTCAGTCGCTCAGTCGTGTCTGACTCTTTGTGACCCCATGAATTGCAGCACGCCAGGCCTCCCTGTCCATCACCAACTCCCGGAGTTCACTCACACTCACGTCCATCGAGTAGGTGATGCCATCCAGCCATCTCATCCTCTGTCGTCCCCTTCTCCTCCTGCCCCCAATCCCTCCCAGCATTCGGGTCTTTTCCAATGAGTCAACTCTTCGCATGAGGTGGTCAAAGTATTGGAGTTTCAGTCCTCCCAATGAACACCCAGGGCTGATCTCCTTTAGGATGGACTGGTTGGATCTCCTTGTAGTCCAAGGGACTCTCAAGAGTCTTCCCCAACACCATAGTTCAAAAGCATCAATTCTTCAGTGCTCAGCTTTCTTCACAGTCCAACTCTCATATCCATACATGACCACTGGGAAAACCATAGCCTTGAATAGACGAACATTTGTTGGCAAAGTAATGTCTCTGCTTTTTAATATGCTATCTAGGTTGGTAAATTTGACTATAATTCACACTGAATTGACATCTCCTACAACCTTTTTCTCCTTCATTAATTCCTACTGCTGCTGCTGCTGCTGCTGCTAGCACCTCCATATCCCACTCTGACTTAAAAATCTTCAGATTCTTAGGGATTCTCCCATACATTTCCACAAATAAAACTAGTGTGATGTCATCTAACTCCTCCCCTCAGAAATCTTCAGTAGCTCCCCATTTTCTACCACAAATGGCTAAAACTTCTCCAAGGCCCTTAGCATCCTTGAATGATAAGGTGAAGCTATCTTATCTACCAACTTCATTTTCAGTTGCTACCCATCCCTTGTTCTGGTTCTAATCAAATTGCATACTTGTTTGCCTTATGAAGATACTAGAATCATTCTTGAATGTCTACCTTTCATGTCTTTCTTTTCACCCAAAATACTTTCCACCAATGACTTAGTCATCAGTATCTTTTCCTTGTACACCTAAAATTAATGTTTATACCAAAAATTCAGCTATTCAACATGTTGGCATCATTATTTTTTTTCTGAACTTTTTCTCATCTTTGAAATCCTTAAAGAAAATATGAAAATAAATAAAGTAATTTTATATCACTTTCCAAGTACCCCAGCCAAGAGATTAGATAGATTCAAGCAATAGAGGTGGCAAGGACAGTTCTGGACTAGAAATCTGAAAGTTGAGTCTACTAGCTTGCAGGGTGACTTTGGATAACTTATTTAACTTCCTGGATTGCAAGATCTCTATCTACAAATAAAGAAACAGTAAAATGGGGGTGGGGTGGGAATCCCTCAAAACTCATTTACTTCCCATCTTCATGATCTACCTACTAAATCATTTCCATCAGCTTATAAATAAATAACGATGTCACCATCACCCAGACTCCACATCTCCTTCCACCTGCCACCACATTTTTCTGATGCCCTTTATGGCAAGGCTGCTCAAAAAGTGTTACTCTATTCTTTCTGGGTTCATTTTTCGCTTTCATGTTTTCCGCAACTCATTCTAATTAGATATTTTAGTTTTCAGTTCATTGCTCAGTCATGTTGGACTCTTTGTGACCCCATGAATCACAGCACGCCAGGCCTCCCTGTCCATCACCAACTCCCGGAGTTCACCCAAATTCATGTCCATTGAGTCAGTGATGCCATCAAGCCATCTCATCCTCTGTCATCCTCTTCTTCTCCAACCTTCAGTCTTTTCCAGCATCAGGGTCTTTTCAAATGAGTCAGCGCTTTGCATCAGGTGGCCAAAGTATTGGAGTTTCAACTTCACCATCAGTCCTTCCAAGAAACACCCAGGGCTGATCTCCTTTAGGATGGAATGGTTGGATCTCCTTGCAGTTCGAAGGACTCTCGAGAGTCTTCTCCAACACCACAGTTCAAAAGCATCAGTTCTTTGGCACTCAGCTTTCTTTATAGTGCAACTCTCACAACCATACATGAATACTGGAAAAACCACAGACTTGACTAGACGGACCTTTGTTGGCAAAGTAATGTCTCTGTTTTTAATATGCTGTCTAGGTTAGTCATAACTTTGCTTCGAAGAAGTAAGCATCTTTTAATTTCATGGCTGTAATCACCATCTGCAGCAACTTTGGAGCCCAAAAAAATAAAGTCTGTCATTGTTTCGACTGTTTCCCCATCTATTTCCCATGAAATGATGGGACCAGATGCCATGACCTTAGTTTTCTGAATGTTGAGCTTTAAGCCAACTTTTTCGCTCTCCTCTTTCACTTTCGGCAAGAGGCTCTTTAGATCTTCTTCACTTTCTGCCATAAGGGTGGTGTCACCTGCACATCTGAGGTTATTGATATTTCTCCTGGCAATCTTGATATCAGCTTCTGCTTCTTCCAGCCCAGCGTTTCTCATGATGTACTCTGCATAGAAGTTAAATAAACAGGGTGACGATATACAGCCTTGCCATACTCCTTTTCCTATTTGGAACCAGTCTGTTGTTCCATGTTCAGTTCTAACTGTTGCTTCTTGACCTGCATACAGGTTTCTCAAGAGGAAGGTCAGGTGGTCTGATATTCCCATCTCTTTCAGAATTTTACACAGTTTATTGTGATCCACATAGTCAAAGGCTTTGGCATAGTCAATAAAGCAGAAATAGATGTTTTTCCAGAATTCGCTTGCTTTTATGATGATCCGGCGGGTGTTGGCAATTTGATCTCTTGTTCCTCTGCCTTTTCTAAATCCAGCTTGAACATCAGGAAGTTCATGGTTCACATATTGCTGAAGCCTGGCTTGGATAATTTTGAGCATTACTTTACTAGCATGTGAGATGAGTGCAATTGTGCGGTAGTTTGAACATGCTTTGGCATTGCCTTTCTTAGGGATTGGAATGAAAACTGACCTTTTCCAGTCCTGTGGCCACTGCTGAATTTTTCAAATTTGCTGGCATATTGAGTGCCGCACTTTCACAGCATCATCTTTCAGCAGTTGAAAGAACTCAACTGGAATTCCATCACCTCCATTAGCTTTTTCGTAGTGATGCTTCCTAAGGCCCACTTGACTTCACATTCCAGGATGTCTGGCTCTAGGTGAGTGATCACACCATTGTGATTATCTGGGTCTTGAAGATCTTTTTTGTACACTTCTTCTGTGTATTCTTGCCATCTCTTCCTAATATCTTCTGCTTCTGTTAGGGCCATACCATTTCTGTCCTTTATTGAGCCCATCTTTGCATGAAATGTCCCCTTGGTATCTCTAATTTTCTTGAAGAGATCTCTAGCCTTTCCCATTCTGTTGTCTTCCTTTATTTCTTTGATCACTGAGGAAGGCTTTCATACCTCTCCTCACTATTCTTTGGAACTGTGCATTCAGATGGCTATATCTTTCCTTTTCCCTTTGATTTTAGCTTCTCTTTTTCTTGCAGTTATTTGTAAGACCGCCTCAGACAGCCATTTTTCTTTTTTTGCATTTCTTTTTCTTGAGGATGGTTTGATCTCTGTCTCCTGTACAATGTCACGAACCTCTGTTCATAGTTCATCAGGCACTCTGTCTATCAGATCTAGTCCCTTAAATCTATTTCTCACTTCTACTGGATAGTCATAAGTGATTTGATTAGGTCATACCTGAATGGTCTAGTGGTTTTCCCTACTTCCTTTTATCTTAGTTTTTAATTTCCTTTTGCACACTAGTAAATTATGTTTCTTAAGGTTATAAATACCTCTATTTTGCCAGATTGAATGATCAGTTGTTAGGTATTTGACTGAACCTACTAGCAGCCCTTAAAATCATAGATCACTCTATACTTCTTTTGTTTGGGATTTTTTTCTTCCAGTTTCATTGAGCTATAACTGACATATAGCACTGTATAAGTTTAAGGTGAACAGTATAATGATTTGACTAGCATATATCATGATATGGGTACTGCAATAATTTTAGAGAATATCCATCATCTCTTATAGTTACGAAATGAAACAAATTTTTAAAAATTCCCTTGTGATGATGTCTCAGTAATTATTCTAAACAACTTTCATATATAACATAGAGCAGTATTAATTTTATTTATCATATTGTATATCATATTCCTAGTACTTATTTATCTTATAGCTGAAAGTTTGGATCTTTTGACCACTCTGATACAATTCCCTCTCCCCTGACTCCTTGCATGTTGTAACCACAAATCTAATCTCTTTTTCTATGTGTTTTATTTTTGTGCCTGTTTTTATAGTATAACTGATCTACAGCATTATGTTAGTTCCTCTTATACAATGTAGTGATTTAATATTTTTGTACAATACAAAATGGTCACCATGATAAGTCCAGTTACCATCTGTCATCACACAAAAATATTACATAATTATTGACTATATTCCTCATACTGTACATTTCATACCAGTGACTCATATATTTTGCAATTAGAGGTTTATACCTCTTAATCGCCCACATCTATATCTCTCTTCAGAGAATAATGTCCTTCTTGAAATATATACTTAACCTGGCTTCTAGAATACACACTACCCTGAATCTTTCTCCAATTTTCTACCTATCAAGGCTCTATCCTCAATCTATTTATCTTTCCAATCTACGTTAATTCACTAGTCACACATTCAACTTTAAATATCATCTTACACATATACACTCAAACATAAACCCATTGGTAACCTTTCATTTACACTCCAGATTCATACACACTACTTATTGAACATCACCCCCTTAGATGTCTAATAGGCAACTCACTTTAAAAATGTCCAAGATAAAACACTTTAACAAAACTTGCTTTAAAATCGCCAAATTTTCTCTTCCCTTATACTTCTCCTTCTCACAAGTGGCAATACCTCTTCCTCCATCATGAAGGTCAAAATCATTGGAGACATTCTTGATTTGTCTCTTTTCTGCAACCCACGCATCTTACCTATGAGCAAATCCTATGGATTAAACTTCTGACTTATCCTGATTTCCTTTTCTTTTTACCACCTTCATCATCACAACTAGTAAAATGAAAGATGCTACTGACCTAATGTTGTCATTGTACAAATTATTTAAAGGTACTCACTTTGAGCAGGAAGATATTTGGATGCAAAAACGGGACATCTGTGAGATTTAGAAAAAAATATGCACCTTCCGTGAGCAAATGGCTTGGCCACAGGTGACTCTGCAGAGATTGGGAAAAGGCTCTCCTTCCTGTAGGTGAAAACAACCCTATGCCAGGGCACAAGGCTGGGAGAGCAGAACTCTAGCTGTATATTAGCCCCTAATTGACACTCAACCTACACAACTATACTTAACAGCTCTGAGTCAAACTACCATCGCCTTTCATCTAGAAGACTGCAATCACTTCCTATTCACCCAACAGGTGTCCCACCATATCCAGTTCTCCATGGAACTTCCAGAGTGTCACTTCTGAATTATAAAGCTCACAGGACTCTCTCCTTGATCAAATTCAAGTCAACTCCTCTCAGTCCACTTCCTCACTAGGCCCTAAACTTGGGCTTTGCCCTTGGCCTACAGAGTCCAGTTTTAACAAGAAAACTTCTCATTGGACATTTAGGTTGTTTCCTTAGCTATTGTAAATATTGCTCCAATGAACTTTTGGGTTACATGTGTCACTTTGAATTATGGGTATATGTCCAGGAAAGGAATGGAACTGCCGGATCATATGGTAACTCTATTTTTAGTTTTTTAAGGACTCCATTCTGTTCTCCTCGGTGGCTATATCAATTTAAATTCCCACCAACAGTGTAGGAGCATTCCCTTTTTGGTGCTCTGTAATGACCTAGAGGAAATGGAGGGAGGCCCAATAGGGAGGTGAATATGTGTATACTTATAGCGGATTCACTTCATTATACAATAGGAACTAACAATATATTGTAAAGCAACTATACTCCAATTTTAAAAAATGAAGAAACCTGCTGGATCAGTTTAGTAAGATTCTCTCATCCTCAATATCTAATCAAATTCCTTACCCTCCACCTTGGGTTCTGATCACCCTTGATATCGCTCTGGCCAGCCTTCATCAAGAATCCTGTCAAGTCAGTTTAGCCAGTCTCCCCTAATCTCTTGGGAATTCTCTACCCACTGATCCCCGCTCTGCTCCTTGGCTATAAATCTGTGCTTGTCCTTGTTATATTGGAAGTTGAACCCCATCTTTTTCTCCCCTACTGCAAAATTCCCCTTGCAGAACCCCCTTCTTGAATAAAGTCTTTCTTATTGTCTTTAACAGCTATCATGATGAATTTTTCTTGAACAAAGTGGATCTTAGCATACCCTGACTTAAAGATTGCCAATGACTTCCCAACACACAGAATAAAATGCAAACTCCTTACCATGGCCAACAAGGCCTTGCATGCTATTATTTTTCCTCTTTCTTCACTTCATCTTTCTACATTTTCTGCCATATTCACTCTTGTTTAGCCATACAGCTTTCTTGCTGTCTCTCCAGCACATCAAGCTTATTCTGCTCTAGGTCTCTGTAGCTGTTGCTTCTTCTACACACAATCACTTTTTCTAAGACCTTTACAAATATTGTCATTTCAATTTACCCCAGTCTTCTTTAAAAAGTTCCTTCCTGAGTGTCCTATATCTAAAATAGCACACACACACACACACACACAAACTTTCACTCTCTATCCCTCAGCCAGCTTTACTTGTTTTCATAGAATTTATTATAACATGATATATTTTATACTATCCACATTTTTTATTATTTGCTTTTCCTTCTAAGTTGTATAGTTGTTAAAAGGGAAAGTATCCATCCTATCACTATATCCTCCAATGTCTAGAACACAGACTGGCACTAGTAAATACTTAAACGAATGAATGATAATTGCCAGGCTTATAAACCACCTTTACAAATGTTTATTGACATCATTTTATTTAAACTGATGAATGTCTTTGTTACCTAAATGGCTATATTTTAAATGAATTTTTTTTCATTTAAACTAGAAAATGAAAGCAATTGATTAGTAGTACATTTGACTCAAATAGAAGATAATATAAAAAATGGATATATTGAAAACAAAATAGTATCACAATTAGCTATTTTTCTAGTCAAAGATTCTGAGTGTGGGCCTTCCTCTATTAAAAAAAGATTTCATGGCACTGGATAAATTATAACTCACTAGCACCAAACTGACTTTCTTCTTTTGAGTAAACCAAAGCAATCAAGAAAAAAACTAAAACAGAGAAAACTTGTTTTACTAATGAGAATCAAAGTTATTAAATGCCATGCCATTAAACTACTTAAAATTATCACACACACAATAGTCAACTTCTATTGGGATGTCCTGTACTAGGTGGTTAAGCCTTTCACATCTCTAACTCTGTAAGGAATAAAAGCAATTTGCCCAGGTTCACACAACTGTTCAGGGTGGATTAATACTTGGTACAAGATTTTCTTTTCCTATCCCAGGGCTCTGTATACTAAATTAACCATCTCCCCCATTTGACATCAAAACTACACTTGCCAGCTTTCTATGCACCTGAATCTGCCTCTGGCCTTCCCTAAAGTGATAAAATATTCCCAAGTCTCTGGCCGTGAATTGCACTCAAAGCTTACCCATGGGTTAAATCAAGGTCTAAGAGAATAACAAATTTTACAGTCCTTAATGCAAAGTCAATTACACCACAGGGTTCTTTTTTTGAGAGCTTACATCATTTGCATGTGAAATGAAGTTGATGTGCAGTTGAAATGACAGAAACAGATGCTTCTGCCAACACTTAATATGAAACATAATTTTCCATGCTGGTGAACAGAAGGCTCTCAGTTGCAGAGGCTATAGGTACAAAGGGTCTTACATTTTAGAATCTATCAAGTATAAGAAGTCTCTAAACTTTTCCCCAAATACATTTTGTTTTGCTCATTTAATGCTGTGCATTCCAGGGTGTTCATTGGAAGGACTGATGCTGAAGCTGAAACTCCAGTACTTTGGCCACCTCATGTGAAGAGTTGACTCACTGGAAAAGACCCTGATGCTGGGAGGAATTGGGGGCAGGAGAAGGGGATGACAGAGGATGAGATGGCTGGATGGCATCACCAACTTGATGTATATGAGTTTGAGTGAACTCCAGGAGTTGGTGATAGACAGGGAGTCCTGGCGTGCTGTGATTCATGGGGTCGCAGAGAGTCGACTGAGCAACTGAACTAAACTGAACTGATTCTATATTGGTTTGGGTTATAAACCTCACTGCTTAATGCTTGTCCCACTCCTGTTTCTAAGATTCAAAGAACCTGATTAAAAACCTGAGCTTCTAACCACCCTGCTGCTGCTGCTGCAGCTAAGTTGCTTCAGTCGTGTCCAACTCTGTATGACCCCATAGACGGCAGCCCACCAGGCTCCACCATCCCTGGGATTCTCCAGGCTAGAACACTGGAGTAGGTTGCCTTTCCTTCTCCAATGCATGAAAGTGAAAAGTGAAAGTGAAGTCCCTCAGTTGTGTGGGTTGCCATTTGCCTTCGCTGACCACTCTAGGCCTGATAAACACTGCTGTGTTACAAATGGTCATCATAGCAATAAGCAGAGTATTCCAAATCAAGATAGATTAATATATACACATAAAACTTAAAGAACTTAAAATATCCAATTTGGGATCTTTAAGATAAAAAAATTCTAAATCCGCTACAGTACAATGGTGAATTAAATGTCCATATTCAGCAGGTTTTCCAGCCTTAATTTAGACGTCACTCAAAAGTCATTTGTTATGAGGAAGCAACATAATAGGGTAAGAAATTTGGTAATATCATTCTATACTGCTGGGTTCATATCCTACTTCTCCCACTTACTAGTTCTATGGCCTTGGACTAGAAACCTGGCTCTTCTGTGACTCTGCTTCATAGTCTATATTAAAAATAATAACAATGCCTTTCAAGGCTGTTGTAGAATTAAGCAACATGTGAGTCCATTTGGAAAACTCAGCAGTAAGTTCATTTGGAAAACATTTCTATTTTTCTAACACTTTTGGTTGCCCATGCACCAGGTATTATGCCCATTTTCCCATTTTCTGGAACAATCTGCCTTGCATTATGAGAGCCGGAAGCATCAGATTCTCACATTCTAATGCACTTTTGAAGCTCAGAGTTGGACATGTGACACAATCATAGGGAATTCTGTTTAAAGGTTTGAGAATAGTTTGACTTCTCGTCAAAAGATCTGTGAGGAGAAACTTCCCACATTTCCACTTATATATATTTCATGGATGTAATTGTTTGAGGACATGATGTCTGAAGCTAAAGCAGCCATGTAGTCTCTATGAAGGGATAATCCTAACAGTGAAAATCAAGCTACCCAGAATGGCGGTTCTCCAAAGGATAGAAAAGCTTTACCCTCTGACAGTATCAATGATCTTCTGAACTTGCTAATCCTAAAATCCGCCCTGTGTCCAGAATCCTTGTTGAATGGTTAATAGTCTTTTTATGGCTTCAGATTCTTGTAGCTGTATGTTGTTACTTAGAAGGGAGAGTCCTGTAACTGTTACATATCTAATTATACTGTTTCATAAGTTTATCCTTCCCCACACCAACTTATGTTTGTCTGCTAGAATATTACCTTTATTATTCAAAGTCCAATGAAATTTTTAACACCTGACAATCTCTTTCCAAGAGAAGATAGCCCTGCTCCAGTTCATTAACTTTTATTATCTATAGCAGTGGTTCAAACTGCTTGTTACTGAAAAGAATTATTTGAGGAACTCGTTAAACATTTAGCTTCCCAGACTCTACTTTCAGGCTTATTAAATCAGTCTCTGGAAGAAAGAAATCTGGAAATTTGCATTTTTAGCAAGCTACTCAAATAATTGTGGTAAACCTCTAAATTTAGGAAGTTGCTGTTGCTTAGTTGCTTGGTTGTGTCTGATTCTTTTGTGACCTCATGGACCATAGCTTGCCAGGCTCCTCTGTCTATGGGATTTCCCAGGCAAGAATACTGGGATTCCCACCTCCCAATGCAGGAGACATGGGTTTGACCCCTGGGTCAGGAAGATCCCCTTGAGAAGGGGCATGACAACCCATTCCAGTATTCTTGCCTGGGAAATCCCATGGACAGAGGAGCTTGGTGGGCTACTGTCCATAGGGTCGCAAAGAGTCAGACACAACTGAAGCGACTGGAGTGGTTTGCTATTTCTTTCTCCAGGGGAATCCTTCTGACCCAGGGATCGAACCCATGCCTCTTGCCATGACAAGCAAGTCTATACTATTGAACCACCAAGGAAGTCAAATTTAGGAAGTACTGGTCCATACTGCACTGATACTTATTTTATATGCTCATTATCTAACCCCATAACTAGATTTGTAAGCTTCTAGAGGCAGAAACTAAGCCTTAAGTCACATGTTTCAGTTTTTCAGGCATATTTTCTGTATTCTTCTAGGGTAGGATTACTCAAAAATGTAGCCCAAGACCATGTCAGCTCTAGATATTTTAGGTGGAGCATTATATTTTGATAAAATGAATAATGTAATATGCTTATTTTAAAGATATAACCTGATATCTAATTTCAAAGCAGTCATTAAGCAGTAACAAGGGAAAAATCATCCCTGGGAAACTAAATCATAATAGAGGTCCATGAGAATCACTTTGTTATATCAGACACCAGGAATTGCTCAGAATTTATTTTTATATCTACTTTTTCTTTATTGCATATAATGTTCATTTAGACAAAAATAATATGTAAAAAGAGTCAAGGTAGAACTCAAGTTGTTGAGTGTTGAGGACGATTGCTCTGTGAGACTGTGGTATATAGATAACTTTAATTTTATTAGCTATGACAGTAATTCCTTTAATTAACTGGGGAAAAAAAAAAAAAGAAAGGCAATCTACCTTTCAACTTGGTGTGCTGCCTTGCACCAAGTATTGCACATAGTAAGAAATGCAATAGTATTAAGGAAAATAAAATTGCAAATTTTACCCCCTCAATAGTGTATCTCTAAGGTCATTCACATACTCAGTCCTTCAATCAATCAACAAATACTCACTGAGCACTGGCTATGCAGCAAGCTCTGTTCAACCAACTATTTGGATGCTACAAGTGACTGTGTAAAAAAGCTTGAAATGTTCATTTTTAACAGGTGATCTGAATGACTGTGATGAGCCTCCAGGTTTAAGAAGCACTAGTCTGTGTTACATGAATGTTTAGTCATGTATTCATTAACACTGTCCTCATGAAACATGTATTTTCCATGTGGGGAAGTAGGCAATAAACAACTGAGCAAATAAATACACAATATGACATAATAAATACTACAGACAAAATGGACTTCCCCAGTGGCTCAGTGGTAAAACTCCATCTACAATGAAGGAACCGCAGGAGACTTGAGTTGGATCCCTGGGTAGGGACGATCCCCTGGAGGAGGGTGTGGCAATCCACTCCAGTATTCCCACCTGGAAAATCCCATGGACAGAGGAGTCTTCTGGGCTATATAGTCCATAGGGTTGCAAAGAGTCAGACACAACTGAAGCGACATCTCTCAGACATGCACATAGAAAAAATAAACCATGGTAATACCAATTTCGGGCAGGTGGTGTTATTCAGTAACGATGAAGGTGGCGCTTGAACAAGATCTGAAGAAAGGAAGAGAGTGAGTCATGAGATATTTTGGGGGAAGAGTGTTCCAGAAAGAGAGACAGAGGAAGGCCCTAGAACAGGAGCTTAAATGGAATGTTTAAGGAACAACAAAGAGGCCAGACAGGGAAGTGGAGCCACTGGATGGAAATAGCAAATGAGGTTAGTGAACTAGCAGAGGGGCTGAACTTGAAAGACTATTTGGCCATTAATAAGATTTGGAATTCTTCCAGGTATAAAACAGATGGCTAGTGGGAAGTTGCTGTATAACAAGGAGCTCAGCCCAGGGCCCTGTGATGACTCAGAGGGGTGGATGGTGGCTGGTGGTGTGGTAGGAGGGAGGTTCAAGAGGGAGTATATGTATACTCTAGTATGTATACTAGATTGTGTGTAAGTGTGTATTCTATTTGTATGTATATAGCTGATTTATGTAGTTCAGCAGAAAATAACATATTTAAGCTATTATATACTCTAATTAAAAAAACTAAAAAAAAAAAAAAAAAGAATAGTCACACCACACATTTCTAATTGAAACTTTGCAACATCCATTTACATCCTGAGTCTGACTAATCTAAAAGGTACTTCCCAGGTGGAGCTAGTGATAAAGAGCTCACTCGCCAATGCAGGATACATAACAGAAAAGAGTTCGATCCCTGGGTTGGGAAGATCCCCTGGAGGAGGACATGGCAACCCACTACAGTATTCCTGCCTAGAAAATTCTATGGACAGAAGAGCCTGGTGGGCTACAGTCCATAGGGTTGTATAATCTAACTTATGTTTTAGGAAAGTTGTTTTGCCTGCAGCACTGAGTATAGACCATAGGAAGAGCAAGCGTGCAAGCAGGGAGTCAAGTTAGATGAACAGGCTGAAATGTGCACAGAAAATAAAACTTTATTTTCTCATAATAAAAATGGTAAAAAAATGGATCAATTTTGTATGTGTTTTGACAGTAGAGCCAACAGGATATCCTGAAAAATTACGAGTGTGTTTGGGAAAAATAGAGGAATGAAGGACTAGTCTACATCTTTTGTTTTTGTTCTTAGTTTGCTCATATTTTATTTATTTTTGCTGGGTTTTTTTGTCTGTTTTTATCTGAGCAACTGGAAAGAAGGAATTTCCATTTATTAAAATAGAGAAGATTCTTAGAAGATTAATGCTGTGGAGAAAAGGATAGAAATCAAAGTGTGGTTTGAAACATACAATACTAAGTTAAATAAGTCTGAAGTACATTGAAATAGAAACAGTAAGTAGGCATTTGAATCTATGAGTCTAGTGTTTAGGGAAGGAGTCAAGGTTGAAGACAGAAATTTTGGAGTTGTTAATACTGAGAAGGTATTAAAGCCATGAGATCTGATGAAATCACAAATGAGGGAGAATGAAAAGAGACATTCTAAGCCCTGAGATGTCCCAAATAAGCTGCTGCTGCTGCTGCTAAGTCGCTTCAGTCGTGTCCGACTCTGTGTGACCCCATAGACGGCAGCCCACCAGGCTCCTCCGTCCCTGGGATTCTCCAGGCGAAAACACTGGAGTGGGTTGCCATTTCCTTCTCCAATGCATGAAAGTGAAAAATGAAAGTGAAGTTGCTCAGTCGTGTCCGACTAGTAGCGACCCCATGGACTGCAGCCTACCAGGCTCCTCCATCCATGGGATTTTCCAGGCAAGAGTACCGGAGTGGGGTGCCATTGCCTTCTCTGCCCAAATAAGCTAGGGAGATGAAAAGGAACTAACAGACTGAGGAAAAGTGCCCATTGATATAGAAGAAACATCAAGAAAGAATGGTGTCCCCAAAGCTAAACTGAAAATTAGGAAATGAGCACCTGTGTCAAATGACCTGAAAGGTCAAATAAGGTAAGAACTAGGGATTGGCTACTAGATGAGCAAAAGGAAAGTCACTGATGACTCTGATAAGCACAAGTTTGATGGAATGAGCAGAGAAATGCAAAGGAGAACAGGAAGAAAGAAAGTAGTCACAGGTGATAGAAACTGTCTTTCCAGAAGTGTTGTTATACATGCATGCATGCATGCTAAGTTGCTTCAGTCACGTCCAACTTTATGACCACAGCCTGCCAGGCTCCCCTGTTCATGGGATTCTCCAGGCAAGAATACTGGAGTTGGTTGCCGTGCCCTCCTCCAGGGGATCTTCCCAAACCCAGGGATTGAACTGAAGTCTCTTATGTCTCCTGCATTGGGAGGCAGGTTCTTTACCACAAGCACCACCTGGGAAGCTCGTTGTTATACAGGAGATACTGAATGAGATAGGAGCCAGAGAAGAAAGTATCAGTTCAGTCTCTCAGTCACATCCGACTCTTTGCGACCCCATGAATTGCAACACACCAGGCCTCCCTGTCCATCACCAACTCCCAGAGTTCACTCAAACTCAAGTCCATTGAGTTGGTGATGTCATCGAGCCATCTCATCCTCTGTCGTCCCCTTCTCCTCCTGCCCCTAATCCCTCCAAGCATCAGAGACTTTTCCAATGAGTCGACTCTTCAAATGAGGTGAAACTGCAAAGTACGCAGTTTCAGCTTTAGCATCATCCCTTCCAAAGAACACCCAGGACCTATCTCCATTAGAATGGACTGGCTGGATCTCCTTGCTGTCCACAGGACTCTCGAGAGTCTTCTCCAATATCACAGTTCAAAAGCATCAAATCTTCGGTGCTCAGCTTGCTTCACAGTCCAACCCTCACATCCATACATGACTACTGGAAAAACCATAGCCTTGACTACACAGACCTTTGTTGGCAAAGTAATGTCTCTGCTTTTCAATATGCTATCTATGGTGGTCATAACTTTCCTTCCAAGGAGTAGGCATCTTTTAATTTCATGGCTGCAATCACCATCTGCAGTGATTTTGGAGCCCCAAAAATGAAGTCTGACACTGCTTCCACTATTTCCCCATCTATCTGCCATGAAGTGATGAGGCCAGATACCATGATCTTCATTTTCTGAATGTTGAGCTTTAAGTCAACTTTTTCACTCTCATCTTTCACTTTCATCAAGAGGCTTTTTAGTTTCTCTTCACTTTCTGCCATAAGGGTGGTGTCATCTGCATTTATGAGGTTATTGATATTTCTCCCAGCAATCTGGATTCCAGCTTGTGCTTCTTCCAGACCAGCATTTCTCATTATGTGCTCTGCATATAAGTTAAATAAGCAGAGTAACAATATACAGCCTTGATGTACTCCTTTTCCTATTTGGAACCAGTCTGTTGTTCCATGTCCAGTTCTAAACTCTTGCTTCCTGACCTGCATACAGATTTTTCAAGAGGCCGGTCAAGTGGTCTGGCACTCCCATCTCTTTCAGAATTTTCCACAGTTTATTGTGATCCACACATGATGGAATATAAGTCCATACAATTAGGCTAATAAAAATTAAAGTGGAAAAACTAATTTCCAGAAAAGAGAAAAATTGCTAAAATGATATTTTTGAGAAAGCACAGGAAAATAGGACTCTCTGCACTCAGGAAACCAGTTTTTCCATAGTAACAGAAAAGAAGGCAGGATAAGTGAACACAAATGCATACAAGCACATACATGTGGTTCAGTTCAGTTCAGTTCAGTCACTCAGTCATGTCCAACTCTTTGTGACCCCATGAATCACAGCACGCCAGGCTTCCCTGTCTATCACCAACTCCCGGAGTTAACTCAAACTCATGTCCATCGAGTCGGTGATGCCATCCAACCATCTCATCCTCTGTCATCCCTTCTCCTGCTGCCCCCAACCCCTCCCAGTGTTAGGGTCTTTTCTAATGAGTCAACTCTTCACATGAGGTGGCCAAAGTATTAGAATTTCAGCTTTAGCATCAGTCCTTTCAAAGAACACCCAGGACTGATCTCCTTTAGGATGGACTGGTTGGATCTCCTTGCAGTCCAAGGGACTCTCAAGAGTCTCCTCCAACACCACAGTCCAAAAGCATCAATTCTTTGGGGCTCAGCTTGCTTCACAGTCCAACTCTCACATCCACACATGACCACTGGAGAAACCACAACCTTGACTAGATGGACCTTTGTTGGCAAAGTAGTATCTCTGCTTTTTAATATGCTATCTAGGTTGATCATAACTTTCCTTCCAAGGAGTAAGTGTCTTTTAATTTCATGCCTGCAATCACCATCTGCAATGATTTTGGAGCCCAGAAAAATAGTCTGACACTGTTTCCACTGTTTCCCCATCTATTTCCCATGAAGTGATGGGACCAGATGCCATGATCTTCGTTTTCTGAATGTTGAGCCTTAAGCCAACTTTTTCACTCTCCTCTTTCACTTTCATCAAGAGGCTCTTTAGTTCTTCTTCACTTTCTGCCATAAGGGTGGTGTCGTCTGCATATCTGAGGTTATTGCATCAGCTAATACCCCGTGAAGTATGAAGTGAAAGTCACTCAATCATCTCTGACTCTTTGTGACCCTATGGACTATAGCCCTCCATTGAGTTCACCAGGCAATAATAATCGAGTGGGTTCCCATTCCCTTCTCCAGGGATCTTCCCAACCTAAGGATGGTAACCAGGACTCCTGCATTGCAGGCAGATTCTTTACTGTCTGAGCCACAAGGGAAGCCCTAGTACCAGGCCTCAAATACCCAAAATAATCTATATTTCATTTGACAAGAAGAAAAGATGAGCCAGTATTCTGTTTTTCCACCAATAGCCTTTACTAGAAGATTTTAAATGGATCCAAGTTTTGAAGGAACATAAATTTACTGAGATGTTCTAATTCAATCAGCTGGAAAGAAAAATTAGAAAATAGCAATAGTCAGGTATGTAATCAATCAAAACTGTCTTGACTTCAAAAGCTCCCCAACAATGAATGAAGGAGGAGCAAAGTTGGAAAGTTACTTCCATTTAAGTATATTACTCTTTCTTTTTATTGTTATCTATCACAACTAATCATAACATAACTCAATAAAGAATCATCTCCTTGACTGCAGTTGGTCCTAACTATAGGATGAGGTGATCGATCACGGCCTGGTTTAGTCAGTGATGATATATCTCTTTCAACTTTACAATAGAATTTGACTTAAGAGTCCCTGGTACCTTTGAAATTGAAATGACCATTTAAAACCCTATAGAAATATGTAATGCACTGAAACGGTGTACATCTGGATGGGATCCAAAAAGTGATTAACTTAGCCTGTTACCCCACCTCAGGCCAAAGTCCCTAGAATGCTGAAGCATCAGTTCTGGATCAGAGTCAGAGTTGATCCACATCCAAAATAAATTAATGATATAGGAAAACTTGAACAAGGTTGACCGTTAAGCCCTTGAGAACAACTGAGGCTTGCAATCTATTCTGATGACCTAACAACAACAACAAAAAATATAATAATGAAACTACATAATCTTCGACTTTAAGCTAATATTTCCACTGACCACAAGTATATGCAGCATTCTCTCAATATTCAATAGCTTAAGAATATTACTTCTAAGGGCAAAAACATCTTTACTTTATTTGAGAATATTTGATATTTACATAGAGAATCAGAAACTTTTCACACTTAATCCAAAAGTGATGGCTGAACCAAGGCCTACAATTAATTTATTTTAATTAGTTGTTGGGAGTCAGTCATTCTTCTGCTTCCGATGTTAGAGTTAAATCATTTCTGCCTCTTTCCAAATGAATGACCCAGAGTCACCCTACAAACAGACCAATTCTTTTGGGCAATACAAAATTAAATTGTTTAATTTTCAAATATTGAAAACTTTAATAAATAGAAACTAAACTTTACTCATCGTATCGTTACCAATCCTTCATCATGGCTCAATGAGAATATAAAACACTTAACTCTGAAAAGATATGTCATGATGTAACACGTTTTGGTACATCACTTTCCGAGTCATTAATAAATATGCAAATCTACACAGAGTACATGTCATTGGAAAACCAGGCACAGGAAGTATCTGAATGACTTGCAAGCACCTGATAATCAGGAGAGATGGTGTCTTGAAGGACAAGTTGAACTTTTCAAGTGTTCTAACCTACATGAATCATTAATATTTCTTCAGTTATTTAGGACACAATTTTTACTTTTCACTGGAGGCATCATGAGATTTATAATAGTCTCTTCAGTGGTCACATTACCACTTCTGTTTACCTAAATACAACTGTATCTTCTTTTATGTATGTGCCCAGGACCACACCGTAACACTTAAGACCAAATGCACAGTGCAGCAGGCTTTGTAACATCAACCACTTCATTTTTCTTAATCCCCACAGATATCAAAAGAAAATATTTTAGCATTTTTAAATACCTGTGTCATAAATAACTGCAGCAGAAGTAACTGGAAATAGAATCATGTCCACTAAAATTAGCTGATATATAATTCCACATGTAAACTACAGTAATACAAAGACATAAATGATTCTAGTCACAGTTTTCTATCCATGGAACCACATCTAGCTTTTCTTCACTTTTGTCCTAACTAGAAATTTCATGGGTGAGTCAGAACTCAAACTTAAAAGAGAGTGAGGAGGGAAAAGAGTCAGAAAGTCTTTGAAAAAAGCTATTTAAAAAAAAAAAAATCCTGGACTTCCCTGGCAGTTCAGTGGTTAAGAATCTGCCTGTTAATGCAGGAGACGTGGATTTGGCCCCTAGTCCAGAGGATCCCACATGCCACGGAGCAGCTGGGCCTGCACAACAACCGCTGAGCCTGTGCTTTAGAGGCTGAGAGCTGTAACTGCTGAAGCCTGCTCACCCTAGAGACCATGCTCTACAACAAGAGAAGTCACCACAATGAGAAGCCAGTACACCTCACGAAAGAAAGCCCTTGCACAGCAACGAACACCCAGTGCAGCCAAAAGCAAGTAAATAAAGAAATAAAATAAAAAGTTTTAATCCTAATTTTCTTATCTATAGTAATAGAAAACAGTTCTGTCTCCATAATGTCATCTAATATTATAAATGGGAAATTAACAGCGTAAGTCAAAAGCTTTCACAAATTCGTGAAGCACTTCTGGGTTCAGACCTTGTTTCTTCACTCCTTATGTCCTGTTTATGGTTGGAGACGGCATGGAGGGCACTGATTCTCAGAACTGATCATGCATCAGAACCAGGTCTGCTTATCTAGAATCTGCCCACCCCATCAGGAGGAGATTGGCCCCACAGCTCCTGAGGACTGCATGGCTTTGATTTCATTATTCATGTCCAGTCTTCCTATTACAGCAGCATTCAGAAAGCAGGTTAAATGGAAATGTTTTGAGTTTCCATTTTGTGGTATGAATACTGACAGTAGCTTGTAACATCTACTGTACTGAGCCCTGGTGACTATCCACACATGGTATGAAAGGTAGGAGCAAGATGCTAGTATCTACCAACCCAACGTGCAGACACAGTTCCCTCTGCTCTTGCTTTCTGCTTCATGTTCCAAGAAGGGTATGGCTTTAGATAGTCAAAAGATGACATATTCCATCTTCTGTAGACCCAAGTACACCCAGACAGTATGTTTCATGAAAAAAATATGATCATATTGTTCCCTGAATTGATCAGTAATGCATTGAAAACTGGTTTTTATACATTCTAATGGCAACATAGTCTAGTAGAGAAAAGATGGCCCTGATGATCAAAGACCTATAACTTACTCTAAGCCACCAAACATTTAGGATTGCAGAGCTGTCATTTTTCAGGTTCCCTTGCGGGCATATGGGGATGGAATCTGACTACAAGCAAATGCTATGGGGTTCTGATTGAGAGAGTCCTGGATACATGTTTACAGGAGATGGTCAAGGGCAGCACGCACTTTCCAGTCTATTACTGTGACACTTCTCCCCACAAGGCCACAGGAAATAAGGCAATGACACTGTGAGATAAGATCACTGGAGACTGTCTTTGGGATTGAGTCAAGTCTCAAAGAAGAATTTAAACAACTGTGTATCCCAGCAGGCCCGGTCTTTTTTAGAGCTTTTACCTGCATTTGCTTCAGCAGAGGCAGGGACCCTGCTGTCACCTTTCCATCCCACTCATGGTGGCAACTCTGGAAACCAGATGGCACATCTGATTGGCTTATTCACTCTGAAAGCACACACACATACACACAAACACAGAAAGAGAGTCTACTTTCAACAGCACAAGTTATTTTTGTTTGTTTGTTTGCTTTCCCTGCTTACTGAGGCAAAGCTTAGTACCTTTGAAAAATAAGAGATGTGTTAGTAAGTATAAGGCGCCGTACAGTTCCTTCTCTGAGAACATTTTACTGTAGAAGGTCTCCAACTGACCTTTATTTAAATGAATCACTAGATTAAATGATCTGCTCCATTCTCCCTAACAAAGGGACTCACCAAACTGACTAATATCCATGGATTGATGAAATTTGGGGCATTTTTCTAATATTCCACCTAATTATGGGCCCAGCAGTTGGGTTGTAATTTTAGCAAGAGTCAACTGTGTTTCTTTGTTCCTACTCTATTTAGACCAACAGAACTTGTTAAAGTAATTAAAGCACTTATTAAACTACTGTGGAGAGAATTCCCTGGTGGTCAAGTGGTTAGGGGTTTCCCAGGAGGTAGGACTAGTGGTAAAGAACCTGCTGCCAGCGCAGGAGACATAAGAGACATGGGTTCAGTCGCTGGGTCAGGAAGAGCCCCTTGAAGAGGGCATGGCAATCCATTCCAGTATTCTTGCCTGGGAAATCCCATGGACAGAGGAGCTTGGTGGGCTAGAGTCCTTAGGGTCACAAAGAGTCAGACACAACTGAAGCAACTTAGCACACACACACACCAGAGGTTAGGACTCATGGCCAGGTTGATCCCTGGTTGGGAATCTAAGATTTCACAAGCTACGAGCTTAAAAAATTTAAGAAAAATATCATGTAACCACAAAAATATGAATCCAAAAGAATGAAAGGTGTTTTTTTTATGACAACCAAGTTGAATGTTTTGAAAAGATTTTCTAAATAGGACCACAATGAAAAATTTTCCTATTAAGTATGAAAGAGATTGTGGGGGGTCATAAAGAAATCTAGATAGAGTCTGGAAGTTGGTAGCTTCACAAATATTTTTAAATCCTGACTCTTTTTAAAGAAATAGAAACTGGAAACAAGGTATGAATGGCACAGCCTCATGTGTGCTGCTTAGTCCAGAACAAGAGAACTCCAGTCAGTGAAGCTCCCCTCAAAGGCCTCCGATTATATTAGTGAGATCACCAAAGGAATGTATATTTAAGTATTTTACACTAAAACAAAATACTTGAGTATGTATGCTTCGTTTTTTCATGATCCCTCTTTACATGACTTTCTCAATTAATCCGCCACCTATTGTTTCTACTTACTTTAGCAAGGTCTGCTTTTATTTTGCTAATTTAACCACATTTCACTTCCTCCTGTTACTCTACTTCCCCAAAGGCAAACCTCTCTGAATAGTATTTATTAAGAAATCTCTCTATAGCATGACTAAAAAATGCTGGCAACTATAAAGATAGCAAGTCTTTGCATTGTAACAGTGAGTAGTGATAAGGAGTCCTAACAACCTGTATACATTAAGATTTCATTCTGCCTTCAATTTACTTCTAACCCTGTTATCATCCCATGACATTTTGCACTACTAGGGGAAGAGGTTGGCTAAAGTCGTTGGTACAGATGTAATTCATGGCAATTTAAACTGAGTCAAGAAGTTAATAACTTTGAAATAATGCGTGCACCTCACACTGAGTTTAATCAGGGCTTATTAAAGATGAGTTACATGTGCTTTTTCGCCCTTCATGTATCCTCATGTAGAAACAACTTTACCTGTAATTAAGCAAAAGCCCTCACAGTGCTCTTAATATTTTCTAAATTATAAGCTTTTTGTAAAAATGACTTGTCAGAACATAAATGGTTAAAAAAAAGATTCCCGCAGCTCACCTTCATCACTCCTCAGGTACATTATCAGCTAAAAGCACATTTTTCTCCACTCTGAAAGTACAGAAAATGACACTGTTGTGAAACCTCCAGGACTCCTCACTAAACATGAATATTCAGTACCAAGAACAGAAGCTTCAGCACATCAAATTAAATGTAACCTTAAGAAGAGCTTATCATTTTTGAGTCATTTGCATCTTTTCCCCCTAGACTTCCCTTCCAAACTGTGGAGGATGACTGGGCATTTCTACCCAGTCAGCATGAACTTCAAATGAATTCTTTTGCTGGGGCTCCAGGGTGGGAGCTCTGGTTGGTCACTATAACAACCGCCAATGAGTCAGTATTCTGTGGATAAGGTTATCACTGACAAGCCTTGAGATACTACTCAAGTCCTGTGAGAGTAAGTATGTGTTAGGAATTCTCAATTAGGATTGTTTGGTTACAAGTATCAGAAACCCCATTAAAGCTGATTTAAGAACCAGCAGGCCACCCACTCCAGTATTCTTGCCTGGAGAATTCCATGGACAGAGGAGCCTGGTGGGCTACAGTCCATGCGGTTACAAAGAATCAGACATGACTAAGCAACTAATGCTTTCACTTTTCTCAGGGATATACTACACTTAACCTGGAAGTTACAGGGGAGCAAACTGGTCTCAGACATAGATGGCTGAGGGATTCAAACAATGAGGTCATATCTCTTTCTCCTTATAAATCTCTGCTCTCCTAGAAAACCCTCACTGTATAAGGGCAGCGATAATGTATGTTGTACTGCTGGCCTGCAAATTCAGTAAACAGAACACCACTGAGTGGCTGTGTCAGCCTCTGGGTTGTTAAGATCCCTGATTGGGTTACATGCTTTTGGCACGGTACCCAGGGCCGAAGAATCAACCCTTTCAGAGACCAGGGTATGGGAAAAAGACAGTTCCCCCAAAAAACAGACGCAGGACAAACTAAAAATAAATTTAATTAAATAGTCAACATCCACAAATATCCTGTAAAAGAGTCAACAGACAGGGAGATAGCCAGGGAGGATACATATGAGTAAGGACAAGGATGCAAGCTTTGGAACCAGAGTTCTGTCTTTGAAAACTGTTTACCACCTGCAAGCAGTGAGTCCCTAAGTCGGTCACCTCTCTAAGCCTGTTTTCCCACCTGCAAAGCAAAAGCAAGTCCTAGCTGGCAGGCACTTAGCATAGGGCCTTCCAGAGAGTAGATATCCAGTGATGTGTGCTCAGTTTCTAAGCAGTGTCCGATTCTTTGTGAGTTGCCATTTCCTTCTCCAGATACCTTCCTGACCCAAGGATTGAATGTGCTTCTCCGGCAATTGGCAGGTGGATTCTTTGCCACTGTGCCACCTGGGAAGCCCAGACATCAAGGGGTAGTTCTTATTTGGGTGCAGCAAAGGAGCCAAAATAAGAATATCAAACCAGTCAACCCTAAAGGAAATCAAACTTGAATATTCATTGGAGGGACTGCTGCTGAGGCTGAAGCTCTAATACTTTGGCCACCTGATGCAAAGAGATGACTCACTGGAAAAGACACTTATGCTGGGAAAGATTGAGGGCAGGAGGAAAAGGTGGTGACAGAGGATGAGATAGTTGGAAGTCATCACTGAGTCAATGGACATGAGTTTGAGTAAGCTCCAGGAAATGCTGAAGAACAGGGAAGCCTGGCATGCTGCAGTCTATCACGTCGCAAAGAGTTGGACATGACTGAGCAACTGAACAACAATCAAAAAGAGTTGGAGAGATATGAAAAAAAATGTAAGTTTACTCCCTCTGTGCTGTGCTTAGTCACTCAGTGTGTCCAACTCTTTGTAACCCCATGGCTCCTCTGTCCGTGGGGAATCTCTAGGCAAGAATACTGGAGTGGGTTGCCGTGTCCTCCTCCAAGGGATCTTCCCATCCCAGGGACTGAACTCAGGTTTCCCGCATTCCAGGTGGATTCTTCACCATCTGAGCCACCAGGGAAGCCCCTATTTTCTCTCAATCAGTTCAGTCACTCACTCATGTCCAACTCTTTGCAACACCATGAACTATAGCACGCCAGGCCTCCCTGTACATCATCAGCTCCCACAATCTACCCAAACCCATGTCCATTGAGTCGGTGATACCATCCAACTGTCTCATCCTCTGTCGTCCCCTTCTACTCTTGCCTTCAATCTTTCCCAGCATCAGGATCTTTTCAAATGAATCAGCTCTTCGCATCAGGTGGCCAAAATATTGGAGTTTCAGCTTCAACACCAGTCCTTCCAATGAACACCCAGGAATGATCACCTTTAGGATGGACTGGTTGGATCTCCTTGCAGTCCAAGGGACTCTCAAGAGTCTTCTCCAACACCACAGTTCAAAAGCATCAATTCCTTGGCTAGTCCAACTCTCACATCCATACATGACCACTGGAAAAATCATAGCCTTGACTAGATGGACCTTTGTGGACAAAGTAATATCTTTGCTTTTTAATATGTATCTAGATTGGTCATAACTTTCCTTCCAAGGAGTAAGCGTCTTTTAATTTCATGGCTGTAATCACCATCTGCAATGATTTTGGAGCCCAGAAAAATAAAATCAGCCACTGTTTCCACTGTTTCCCATCTATTTCCCATGAAGTGATGGGACCAGATGCCATGATCTTCGTTTTCTGGATGTTGAGCTTTAAGCCAACTTTTTCACTCTCCTCTTTCACTTTCATCAACAGGCTCTTTAGTTCTTAGCTTTCTGCCATTAGGATGGTGTCACCTGCATATCTGAGGTTATTGATATGCCTTTCGGCAATCTTGATTTCAGCTTGTACTTCATCCACTCCAGTGTTTCTCATGATGTACTCGGCATAGAAGT
Organism: Ovis aries; assembly: GCF_016772045.2. Classification (NCBI taxonomy): domain Eukaryota; kingdom Metazoa; phylum Chordata; class Mammalia; order Artiodactyla; family Bovidae; genus Ovis; species Ovis aries. The sequence continues at coordinate 72,477,363 of NC_056058.1, forward strand.
TAAATAAGCAGGGTGACAATATACAGCCTTGATGTACTCCTTTTCCTATTTGGAACCAGTCTGCTGTTCCATGCCCAGTTCTAACTGTTGCTTCCTGACCTGCATACAAGTTTCTCAAGAGGCAGGTCAGGTGGTCTGGTATTACAATCTCTTTTAGAATTTTCCAGTTTATTGTGATCCACACAGGCAAAGGCTTTGGCATAGTCAATAAAGCAGAAAGAGATGTTTTGCTGGAACTCTCATGCTTTTTCCATGATCCAGCAATTGTTGCAATTTGATCTCTGGTTCCTCTGCCTTTTCTAAAACCAGCTTGAACATCTGGAAGTTCACGGTTCATATACTGCTGAAGTCTGGCTTAGAGAATTTTGAGCATTACTTTACTAGTATGTGAGATGAGTGCAATTGTGCAGTAGTTTGAGCATTCTTTGGCATTGCCTTTCTTTGGGATTGGAATGAAACTGGACTTTTTCCAGTCCTGTGGCCACTGCTGAGTTTTCCAAATTTGCTGGCATATTGAGTGCAGCACTTTCACAGCATCAACTTTTACGATTTGAAGTAGCTCAACTGGAATTCCATCACCTCCACTAGCTTTGTTCGTAGTGATGCTTTCTAAGGCCCACTTGACTTCACATTCCAGGATGTCTGGCTCTAGATGAGTGATCACACCATCGTGATTATCCGGGTCATGAAGATCTTTTTTGTATAGTTCTTCTGTGTATTCTTGCCACCTCTTCCTAATATCTTCTGTTTCTGTTAGGTCTATATCATTTCTGTCCTTTATTGAGCCCATCTTTGCATGAAATGTTCCCTTGGTATCTCTAATTTTCTTGAGGAGATCTCTAGACTTTCCCATTCTATTATTTTCCTCTACTTCTTTGCGCTGATCACTGAGGAAGGCTTTCTTATATCTCCTTGCTATTCTTTGGAACTCTACATTCAAATGGGTATATCTTTCCTTTCCTCCTTTGCTTTTAGCTTCTCTTCTTTACACAGCTATTTGCAAGGGCTCCTGAGACAATCATTTTGCTTTTTTGCATTTTTTTTTTTCCTTAGGGATGGTCTTGATTCCTGTCTCCTGTACAGTGTCACGAACCTCCATCCATAATTCATCAGGCACTCTGTCTATCAGATCTAGTCCCTTAAATTTATTTCTCACTTCCACTGTATAGTCATAAGCCATTTGATTTAGGTCATACCTGAATGGTCTAGTGGTTTTCCCCACTTTCTTCAATTTAAGTCTGAATTTTGGCAATAAGGAATTTATGATCTGAGCCACAGTTAGCTCCAGGTCTTGTTTTTGCTGACTGTATAGCGCTTCTCTAACAGGGAGTAAATAAAATGACCATATTTGCTTTGAAATATTTCAAAACAAAATTTATCATAAACTTATGAAGTAGCAATTATATTTAAATATCAAAGGAGTGTTATATGGTGAGTATTACAATGACATTTACAAACCAAACATGTGCTCAGAGTGTGTTGTTGCAATAAATACATGGCAAATTTTTTCAGTCTCAATATTCGAATTGATATTTAATATACACTGAATAATTAACACTACTAAAAATGTGTTTCTAAAAACAGAACTAGGAGAAGGCAGCAGCAAAGGCTTGTGGAGGAGCAAAGAATAGAGGCTATTTAGAGGTTGAAATCCCATTTCTGGCTCTCACAGTAATCTCCTCTATGATCTTGACTACCAGTCCATTAACTTCTCAATGCTCACCTCATCTGGGAAAGAAAAAGCTAGAGAGCTCTAATCACCTCTAAAAGACAGTTTGTGTTTGAGGACATGACCCGAAAAAGGAAGAGGGTGTATTTCAATCCTTAAATTTCACCTCACCTCCCAGGACAATTTTATTAAATGAGCAATTAATTAATACACACCTATTCTTCTCATCAGTTGTACATCCATGTTAATTGGGCTTTAATAAGTAAGATTAAATCTATTAAATAGGCAAGTTGTATAGTTAACAAAGGAATTCAAATCCACAGAATCACAGAGCTATAGAGACAGGTAATCCTAGAATTGAACTAGTCTAGCCTATTCATTTTATAGATTTGGAGAATCAGAACCAAGTTCATATCTTCAAGCCTGAACTCTCTTCTACCATTCCACTTCAGAGATTTTATTTTTAAGGTTCTAGAGTCTTCTTTTAAGGCAGTTTTAGGTCTCTCAGCTACAAAGAGTAAAATAGAGCCCCCCTAAAATTGAGTTCCTGTGCAAAGTTTAAGACTAATCTCTCTATCCAAATTGTTCTTCTCTTTCTTTCCCAACACCTGTTCCTCTCAAGATTAAAAATACCAAAGAAAAGGGGAAACTGAAACCAAGCAGGACTCTATGGGACCATCCCAGGCACAAAAGTCCTTCCATGTCCCCCATTTCTTGTTTTAAAGGAAAAAGGTTTCTGTCTCTTAGACCTTCCAGGAGTTCCAAAGGGCAGATTTAAATAGTCACTAATTAGGGAAGTAAAGAAATGCAGAGAAACAATAGTGCAGAGATGAGTTTTGGTCTTGGCTCCCTGCCAAGAGCTATACAGAGCCACCTGATACACAATCTCTGAGTGCTTCCACAGGAACCAAGGCCCCCAGTCAGGTGGAGCAAAACCAGCTGGGACCAGAGGCTGATAACTGAGATATCTGAAACACCAACTGGTTACCTCATCAACAGCAAATCAGAGGAAGGTCACACACCCTGCAGACCTCCCCCCAAACTTCTCCTATTAAAACTGTTCCCTGAAAACTATTGGGGAGATCAGGTCTTTTGAGCATGAGCCAGTCCTTTCATTTCTCCACTCCAAACTTCAACATTTCAGTTTACTTGACCTCACTGTGCACTAAACACACAAACTTGGTTTCGACAAGAAAAAAAAAAAAAAAAGATGTAACAGGCAGTGCTGAACACTGATGGTCCAGATTATGGTTTGGCTGAAAAGATGTCCTTGAGATGAGATACTGGGGAAAGCCATTAACCATGGGGACGAATGAAAGAACAGAAAGATACAGAGATATTCAGAGAACTTTAACTTAATAACCTCCACATCCCACAAATACAGTGCATGGTTATCTACAAAGTAAAGAATCAGGTAGATGGACATCAGAGTGAGAAATAAATGCTAGAATTCAATAGAAATGTTCACTTTACTAATCAATAAAAGGTTACTAAATTAGCAGTTGGCAAGGAAAATGTTCAATAAAATGTCATCATATCCACAATGATTTTGAGTACCTACAAGCAAATTCTAAGCAAAGAAAAGATGATTATTAATAGGTAATATGTGCTAATTGCCTAGAAAATCAGCAAACTCATTGTGTTTAATGATAGACAAAAATTATTTTTTAATCTTAAATATACAGCCTCTGTAACCTAATCTTTATGGCTCAGAGAACAACTGCTAAAAAGTGATTTGAGTAAAACTCGAGATTCTGGAGTAAAAAGCTCAACAGATCCTCTCTCAAAAATCATTGGTAAGATAAGACTGAAAAATAAAATTATCCAAAACTAACATTTCAGAATTTTGAAATGGACCAAAGGTAAATTTTCACTGGAAATGGACTGATGGCATATCACAAATTGAGATGGGTCTATTCAAGAAAATAAAGCCTAAATCGTGGGTCTTAACTGTAGGAATCTGTAGGGTTTTAGCCTGGAACTGCTTCCAACCCCCGACCCAGCACCATCAGCTACACAGACCTACTAGGGTCAGGGCAAGCTGTGAAAACCAGCAGTTTTATTACCTGAGAGGGACACTGACTTAGAGAAAAAGTGAAAAAAAAAAAAAAAAGTGCTCCTAGGAACTGCCAAAAAGGGTAGTGCTCCCTTCAGCAGCACATATACTGGAAAAAAAAAAGAGTAGCCACCTTGATGTTAACAGGATGGGGAAGACCAAAATCACAGCTGACCTGAGTCAATCATCCTAGATAGCACTAGCGAAAACAGCAGACTAGCTAGAAATTTAACAGGATGATTCAGAGAATGAGATTCATGCGTTGGGTTTTGATAAGCTACTACTTACCCCTGCTAATCTGAGACTGCACATAAGGACAAGGTCAGGCAAGAGGGAAATCACACACACTTCACTACTTAGGAGGTCATGCACATGTGCAGAAGTAAAACAAGAGGGCTGAGCAATGACACTTCCCCTGGTGGCCCAGTGGCTGAGACTTCGCCTTCCAATGCAGGGGATGAGGGCTTGATCCCTGGTTCTTAGGGAACTAAGAATCCACCATGCCACAGGGAGTAGCCAAAAATTTTTTAAAAAACAAATAAATAAATACAACATTGTAAATTAACTAAACTTCAATTAAAAAAATTAAAAGAGGACTGAGCAGTAAATAAAAGTCAGAGAAGATTTGTAAACTGATAAAACTTTGAGTGCATTACCCCAACCACAAATATATCCATTGGCAAAGGATGGAAACACTACCAATTTGAAATGTTTGAACATGAAGGAAATGTTCAGAATAAGTTACCCCTAAATATGCTACTTTAGCACAAGGATTATTTTGAGTTGAAGGCAGTTGAGAAGCAGATTAAAAAAAAGATCCCTGCCTTCTTTCTCTTTGCCTAAAGCAGGACACAAGTTTTCAAAGATGTCTCTCCTCTCCTCTCTACTAATAAAGGACGAAAGTCAGTCATTGAAGACAACTTTAGACCCTATTAGCCCAATGCCTTTTATCTACCATTATTTTCCCATATATTTACATTCCTATAGTTTGATGCTCTTGAGGCCTATAATTACTTTCCTTTGTCTATCATTTCTTTACCAATTTATTGTACTTTGTTGGAGGTACATTATAAGTCTGAATTCTAAGCCAGATCTCTGAGTTACTCTTCCTAGAACTATATATATATAAAATTAACTTATGTTTTTATTTTATCTTGTTAATCTTTTATTATAGAACCTCAGCCAAGAATTTAAGATGAATAGAGGAAAAGTTTTCCACCCCTACAAACAAAACTTTGGCCAAACACTGGCTAAATATCAAGTCATGCTTGCTTAAGTGAGACTCCAAGGAAGTCAGATTTTAATACATATGCAAAACTTAAGGAAAAACAGTGGGAAAAAAAACCACTAAACAGAGACATCAACGGCTACACATCAAGGGTAAGACAGACTCCACAGAATTAGTCCAGGCAGCTTAAAAAACAAATAAAAGAGCAACAAAAAATCCAGAAAGGGAAAAATCAGAATACAAAATTATATTAAAATGCCCAGTTTCAACAAAAAAAAATATATGTGAAAAAAATAGGAAAGTTTGATTCTTATTGGGGGAAGAAAAAAATAGGCAATTAGAAATGTCTCTGAAGGTTCCCAGATATTGAACATGGCAGAGAAAGATTACAAAACAACTGATAAATATGTTTAAGATACTAAAAGAACCATATTTAAATAATTAAAGGAAGTTATTATGACAAAGACATATAAAATAGACAATTCCAATAGAAAACATTTTTAATGAAAATCCTGGAGTTGACAAGTACAATAACCAACTACTAAATCTAACTTTAGGAAAAGTAGAAACAATATTCTTTCATTTACTCTTTCATAAAATTCCCTAAGGCCAATATAAATAAAGACACAACAAGAAAATAAATTATAGAACAATGTCTCTTATGAATATAGATATAAAATTTTCTCAACAAATATTAGCAAGTCAAATCCAATAATACTTGATAATGATTAAACACCATGGCTCCAAACAGGGAAAGGAGAACTACAAGGCTGCATATTGTCACCCTGCTTATTTAACTCATATGAACAGTACATCATGCAAAATGACAGGCTGGATGAAGCACAAGCTGAAATCAAGATTGCCAGGAGAAATATCAATAACCTCAGATATGCAGATGAACCACCCTTATGGCAGAAAGCAAAGAGGAACTAAAGAGCCTCTTGATGAAAGTGAAAGAGGAGAGGATAGTGAAAAAGCTGGCTTAAAACTCAGCTTTCAAAAAACTAAGATCATGGCATCTGACCCCATCACTTCAGGTCAAATAGAGGGGGAAATAATGGAAACAATGACAGACTTTATTTTTCTGGGCTCTAAAATCACTGCAGATGGTACTACAGCCATGAAATAAAAGATGCTTGCTCCTTAGAAGGAAAGTTATGACCAACCTAGACAGCATATTAAAAAGCAGAGACATTACTTTGTCAACAAAGGTCTGTCTAGTCAAAGCTATGGTTTTTCCAGTAGTCAGGTATGGATGTGAGAGTTGGACTATAAAGAAAGCTGAGCACCAAAGAATTGATGCTTTTGAACTGTGGTGTTGGAGAAGACTCTTAAGAGTCCCTTGGACTGCAAGGAGACCCAACCAGTCCATCCTAAAGGAAATCAGTCCTGAATATTCATTGGAAGGACTGATGCTGAAGCTGAAACTCCAATACTTTGGCCACCTGATGCAAAGAATGGACTCCTCAGAAAAGACCCCGATGCTGGGAAAGACTGAAGGCAGGAGGAGAAGGGAGGACAGAGAATGAGACAGTTGGATGACATCACTGACTCGATGGACATGAGGTTAAGCAACCTCTGGGAGATGGTGATGGACAGGGAAGCCTGTTGTGCTACACTCCATGGGATCGCAAAGAATCAGACATAACTGAGCAACTGAACTGCTGAAACACCATGTCCAAATGGGATTTATCCTTGAAATGTAAAGTTGGTTTTCTATCTCAAGATAAATCATAGTAATATGTTTATTAAAGAACAAAAATCATATGACCATCTCAATAAATACAGAAAAGACATCTGATAAAAATTCAACATATTCACAACTTAAACTCAACCAAGAAGGAAAAGAAGACAGTCTTCTACAACTTGATAAAGAGTATTTAAGAAAATATATGACTAATATCAAACTACACTTTGCTTTCCCATTAAATTTGAGAACAAGGCAAGACTGTCAGCGTCTGCCCTGCTCTCATCACTTCTATTTGACATTGTACTAGAGTTCTTGCCAGTGCAATAAAGCAAAATAATAATAAAATAATAATAGAAAGGAAAAAGTAAAATGAAAAAAGAAAAACTGTAAAAATTTCTTCATGCACAGTAAAATCTTTATAAAATTCCAGGAAATACATAAAAACACTGCTAGAACAAATAAACATGTCAGCAGGTTCACAAAATACAAGAGTAACATTTAATAACTCATTGTATTTTACACTTTAACAATGAGCAATGAGAAAAGGATGAGGGGAAGGGACAGTTAGGGAGTTTGGGATTGACATGTACACACTGCTATATTTTAAATGGATCACCAATAAGGTCCTACTGTATAGCACAGGGAACTCTGCTCAGCGTGACACAGCAGTCTGGATGGAAGGGGAGTTTAGGGCAGAATTGAGACATGTATATGTATGCATGTGCTCAGTCACGTCTGACTCTTCCCAGTTCCATGGACTGTTGTAATCTGCCAGGCTCCTCTGTCCACAGAGTTTTCCAGACAAGAATACTAGAGCAGGTTGCCATTTCCAACTCCAGGGGAATCTTCCCAACCCAGGGATTGAACTTGGGTCTCTTATGTTTCCTGCATTGGCAGGCAGAGTCCACTCAGTAAAACACTATTCAGCAACAGAAAGGAACTAACTACTGATCCATGCTACAATTTGCTCAAAAACATTATCCAAAAGACAAAAATATTAAAAGTGAAAGTGAAGTCGCTCAGTTGTGTCCAACTCTTTGCAACCCCATGGACTGTAGCCTACCAGGCTCCTCTGCCCGTGGGATTCTCCAGGCAAGAGTACTGGAGTGAGTTGCTGTTTCCTTCTCCAAGAGATCTTCCCAACCCAGGGATCAAACCCAGGTCTCCCACATTGCAGGCAGACCCTTTACCATCTGAGCCACCAGGGAGGACAAATCCATTTAACTAAACTGTTCCAAACAAAAAACTGAAGAAATAGGCAGTAGATCAATCACTGTCAAGCAATGAGGTAGGAGCAGAAATTGATCAACAACAGGCAAGAGAAATTCTTTGAGCTGATAGAAATGTTCCAAAATGGAATTATAATTGCACAATCCTATAAATTTACTAAAATCATTAAATTTTACACTTAGAACAGATGAATTTGATGGTATGTGAATTTCACTTTGAGAAAGCTACTAAAGTAAATGATAGATAAAAAATGAAGTGACTAGAGGTATAATTCAAGCCACTTGCAAATAATATGCCCTGAAATTACACATAGGACTCTATCCTTCCTTGATTTCTCTTACAGTAGGGGATGGTGCAATCAGTTCTCTGTCAGTTTCAAATCATGATTTGGAAGAGATCTGGGAACTTAATTAAATAAAGGAAACAAGTGACACAAGTTGTTTTAAACAAGTCTTTAAAATAAAGTTTTAAAGACTAACTGAAAACCTAAACCACAGTGTATGACCATAAAAAGATTAAGATCACACACAGGTCACTGAGCACTAAATTTTATTACACTCCATTTTAGTCACAGATATTAGATGAATGAAACCATGAATGCTGATATCTCTGAGCCCTAATGTGAGCATCAAAAAGAACCTGAGTCAATTGTTCTAAAAGTCAGAAAATTTAAATATTCACACTTTGCATCCTTCTCTCTTTCCACACAAAGAAACTGATAAACTGAGATTTCTGAAATCACTTTTCCCAGATAAAATACTTCAGAAGTTCTTTCCCCACATTTGTAACAATTTAATAATTCTCATTTCTTACCTGAGAAAGACAAATAAGACTTTTCCTCTTTCTAAGGACTAAATTGGGCTGAGGAAAGCAGGTTTCTCTAACCCTACATACAGTCAAAGAAAATATGGATGTTTTACTGATATTTATTAATACTGGACTGATAATCACAAAACTTTAAAATACTATTATATTAGGCATTGAAGACTTTGGAATGCTTAGACACAAATATTTAATTGGCAGTGTTGTATGCACTGAGCAAAGGTTTAAAAGCAAACAGTTGCTTACCGAATGTGTGTTGTTATGGAAACTGCAGTAAGGATGAAGAAAATAAGAAGATTAGAAAACATTGTCATAATGGATAAGAGCTCATTTACAAACTCCATATAAAACCTTTCTTCCTTGAGTTATACTTAAAATCAACTTGATCTCCTTTCGTTATCATCAAGTTCAAATTAACCCTCCTGAGGTTTTAGGAGTCAGGCTGATTTTTATATTTATCTTGCTTACCCAGGATTCTCACTGAGCCTGAGTTACAGGACGTAGGGAGGAGTCTTACAGAATCTGTAACAAATTGACCTTATTTAACTACACTAAGAGATTATAAAGATCTTTAATACTATTGCTTGATTTCTATTTTTATACAGATGGACTCATCCTGCTTTTCAAAATTAAGCTGGAAGGCAATCAGTTCAGTTCACTTCAGGTGCTCAGTCATGTCTGACTCTGCGACCCCATGGACTGTAGTACACCAGGCTTCCCGGTCCATCACCAACTCCTGGAGTTTACTCAAACTCATGTCCATTGGGTCGGTGAGGCCATCCAACCATCTCATTCCCTGTCATCCCCTTCTCCTCCTGCCTTCAATCTTTCCCAGCATCAGGGTGTTTTCAAATGAGTCAGATCTTTGCATCAGGTGGCTGAAGTATTGGAGTTTCAGCTTCAACATCAGTTCTTCCAATGAACATTCAGGGCTGATCTTCTTTAGGATGGACTGGTTTGATCTCCTTGCAGTCCAAGGGACTCTCAAGAGTCTTCTCCAACACCGCAGTTCAAAAGCATCAATTCTTCTGCACTCAGCTTTTATTATGGTCCAGCTCTCACATCCATACATGAATACTGGAAAAACCATAGCTTTGACTAGACGGACCTTTTTGGCAAAGTAATATCTCTGCTTTCTAATATGCTGTCTAGGTTGGTCATAACTTTTCTTCCACAAAGCAAGTGTCTTTTAATTTCATGGCTGCAGTCACCATCTGCAGTGATTTTGGAGCCCAAGAAAATAAAGTCTGTCACTGTTTCCACTGTTTCCCCATTTATTTGCATGAAGTAATGGGACCAGATGCCATGATCTTAGTTTTCTGAATCTTGAGCTTTAAGCCACCTTTTTCACTCTCCTCTTTCACTTTCATCAACAGGCTCTTTAGTTCTTTGCTTTCTGCCATAAAAGTGGTGTCATTTGCATATCTGAGGTTATGGATATGTCTTCCGGCAATCTTGATTTCAGCTTGTGGTTCATTCAGCCCAACGTTTCTCACAATGTACTCTGCATATAAGTTAAATAAGCAGGGTAACAATATAGAGCCTTGATGTACTCCTTTCCTGATTTGGAAACAGTCTGTTGCTCCACGTCCAGTTCCAACTGTTGCTTCCTGAACTGTATACAGGTTTCTCAAGAGGCAGGTCAGGTGGTCTGGTATTCCCATCTCTTGAAGAAATTTCCACAGTTTGTTGTGGTACACACAGTCAAAGGCTTTAGCATAGTCAATAAAGCAGAAGTAGATGTTTTTCTGGAACTCTCTTGCTTTTTCCATGATCCAGCGGATGTTGGCAATTTGATCTCTGGCTCCTCTGCCTTTTCTAAATCCAGATTGAACATCTGGAAGTTCACGGTTCACATACTGTTGAAGCCTGGCTTGGGGAATTTTGAGCATTACTTTACTAGCATGTAGGAATTGTGCGGTAGTTTGAGCATTCTTTGGCATTGCCTTTCTTAGGGACTGAAATGAAAACTAACCTTTTCTAGTCCTGTGGCCACTGTTGAGTTTTCCAAATTTGCTGGCATATTGCATGCAGCACTTTCACAGCGTCATCTTTCAGGATTTGAAATAGCCCAAATGGAATTCCATCACCTCCACTAGCTTTGTTTGTAGTGATGCTTTCTAAGGCCCACTTGACTTCACATTCCAGGATGTCTGGCTCCAGGTTGGTGATTACACCATTGTGATTATCTGGGTCATGAAGATCTTTTTTGTACAGTTCTTCTGTGTATTCTTGCCACCTCTTCTTAAAATCTTCTGCTTCTGTTAGGTCCATACCATTTCTGTCCTTTATTGTGCCCATCTTTGCATGAAATGTTCCCTTGGTATCTCTAATTTTCTTGAAGAGATCTCTAGATTTTCCCATTCTGTTGTTTTCCTCTATTTCTTTGCATTGATCTCTGAGGAAGGCTTTCTTATCCCTCCTTGCTATTCTCTGAAACTATGAGCCATGCCATGTAGGGCCACCCAAGACAGACGGGTCATGGTAGAGAGTTCTGACAAAATGTGGTCCACTGGAGAAGGGAATGGCAAACCACTTCAGTTTTCTGGCCTTGAGAACCCCATGAACAGCATGAAAAAGCAAAAAGATAGGACATTGAAAGATGAACTCCCCAGGTCGGTAGGTGCCCAATATGCTACTGGAGATCAGTGGAGAAACAATTCCAAAAAGAATGAAGAGAAAAGGCAAAGCAAAAACAACACCCAGTTGTGGATGTGACTGGTGATAGAAGCAAGGTCTGATGCTATAAAGAGCAATATTGCATAGGAACCTGGAATGTTAGGTCCATGAATCAAAGCAAATTGGAAGTGGTCAAACAAGAGATGGCAAGGGTGGTGTATGCAAGACAGGAAAAAAGACACAGATGTGTATAACGGACTTTTGGACTCAGAGGGAGAGGGAGAGAGTGGGGTGACTTGGGAGGATGGCATTCTAACATGTATACTATCATGTAAGAATTGAATCACCAGTCTATGTCTGATGCAGGATACAGCATGCTTGGGGCTAGTGCATGGGGATGACCCACAGAGATGTTATGGGGAGGGAGGTGGAGGGGGTTCATGTTTGGGAACGCATGTAAGAATTAAAGATTTTAAATTAAAAAAATAAAAACTAAAAAAAAAAAAAAGAGATGGCAAGGGTGAACATCAACAATTTTAGGAATCAGCAAACTAAAATGGACTGGAATGGATGAATTTAACTCAGGTGACCATTATACCTACTACTGTGGGCAAGAATCCCTTAGAAGAAATAGAGTAGCCATCATAGTTAACAAAAGAGTCTGAAATGCAGTACTTGGCTGCAATCTCAAAAATGACAGAATGATCTCTGTTCATTTCCAAGGCAAACCATTCAATATCACAGTAATCCAAGTCTATGCCCCCGACAAGTAATGCTGAAGAAGCTGAAGCTGATGGTTCTATGAAGACCTACAAGACCTTTTAGAACTAACACCCAAAAAAAGATGTCCTTTTCATTACAGGGGACTGGAATGCAAAAGTAGGAAGTCAAGAAACACCTGGAGTAACAGGCAAATTTGGCCTTGGAATAAGGAATGAAGCAGGGCAAAGGCTAATAGAATTTTGCCAAGAGAAGGTACTGGTCATAGCAAACATCCTCTTCCAACAACACAAGAGAAGACTCTACACATGGACATAACCAGATGGTAATATCGAAATCAAATTAATTATATTCATTGCAGCCAAAGATGGAGAAGTTCTATACAATCAGCAAAACCAAGACTGGGAGCTGACTGTGGCACAGACCATAAACTCCTTTTTGCCAAATTCAGATTTAAATTGAAGAAAATAGGAAAACCACTAGACCATTTAAGTTAGACCTAAATCAAATCCATTATGATTATACAGTGGAAGTGACAAATAGATTCAATGGATTAGATCTGATAGACAGAGTGCCTGAAGAACTATGGACAGAGATTCATGACATTGTACAGGAGGCAGGGATCAAGACCATCCCCAAGGAAAAGAAATGCAAAAGGCAAAACAGTTGTCTGAGGAGGCCTTACAAACAGCTGTGAATAGAAGAGAAATGAAAGGCAAAGGAGAAAAGGAAAGATATACCCATTTGAATGGAAGGCAGTGAGGAGTTTTAATAGAGAAATCCTTAGTCACATTCACTTTAAGACAGGAATGGGCTGTGAGCACAGACTAAACTTTCAAAATAAAGCTACTTGTTAAATAAAAGAAGTCCTCTTGATGTGCTGTTCTATGTGTTAAAGGTACAGAGCTCAAAACTGCATCATCAATGCTACAAATAGCCAGAAGTATGGAGTACACATCTGTGGGACATCTCTCATAAAGACCTCCTGTCTATTCTTAGCACAAGTGAAGAGAAGCAAACCTCTCTGTTCACTGACTGCTTTTCTAGATTATATCCTGTCCATATATTCATAAGATGATTTACCTTTTTGCTCCACTATATAAAATTACAGCCTCGTATTTTCATTTGTCTGTTTTTAGATGTTGATGTTATTACTGCTTTCTTGAGTCTTGAAGTTACCCATCAATAAGAAGACATTAAGGTATTTGTGTTTATTTTGATCTTTCTGGATACTTAGGATAAATAATGTTTCAGTGCAAAGACCTCTGAGGTCAATTGACTTGAGTAGAAGTCTAGGCTTTGTCACTAACCAGCTATGAACACTGGGGAAATTTCCTTAATCTCTCTAAGCTTCTCTAGAGTGATGGAGAGATGATTTTTTTTAATGGCATACATAAACTATGACAAAGCCTGACTGAGAGGGTTCATTCTGTAAGACAAACAAGAGGACATTTTCATAATTAAATCTGTGTTTGATCTTAGGAGTTACCTGACTCCTGCAATTCAGTTTATGCATTATGGAACAATTAAGGCTGTAGAAAAATGCATTACACTGAGAATTATCCAGATCTTAATGCCTGTTCTACCAAGGAAGAGGTGAGCAAACTATTGCCCAGAGGACAACCAGTCTACTACCTGTTTCTGCAAATAAAGTATTATTAGAACACAGTATATCTAATTATCACATACCACCTATGACTACTTTTACTTTGTAAAGGCAGAGTTAAATAATTATGACAGAAACTGTATGGCCTATAAAGCCAAAAATATTTACTATCTGGTTTTTTTTTTTTTTTCAAAAAGTTTACTTACCCCTCCTGATATTAGAGGAAGCACATACATCAAAACCAGTACCAGAACCTATATAGTCTTACAGATAATTTCAACCTTAATCATTCAAACTTAATCTACTAAGAAAACAAATTATAAGCAGGGAAAAAATAAACTGTGACTGATAACACTTTGACAAAAAATTCCAGGAGAATATGCCATGATTATGATTCCAGTGGAATTTCTTAAACATCCTACATTCTGATTGGAGGGTAGGGAGATGTTGAATGTAAAGTAAAACTTTCTTAACATATTTTCCAACTTAAATTATCAACACTCAAGTAATTTGCAAAAGAACAAGTTTATTCCAAAACAGACTTATTTCCTGAGTGACAGCTAGGTATCAAAGAGTCTATAGAAGTGTGATCTCATGGGCACTGAGTCATTTTTTATGCGTATCTGTTTTTAAAGTTTAAACAATGAACACTGCACAAAAGACAGAGACTCATGGAAAGATAGCAGTCTATAAGCCTTTCTTAATCAGTATTTCATGAGATCATTAAGTCCTGATGGTCCAAGACATCCATTACATATAGTGAATCAATTTATCTCCTATGCACCTAGAATGGTAGTAGTATACTATCCTTAGGAGAACTCAGGAACGACTAGCTCAATCATTTTCTACATGCCCTCAGTTCAGTTCAGTTCAGTTCAGTTCAGTCAGTCAGTTGTGCCCAATTCTGTAACCCCATGGACTGCAGCACACCAGGCCTCCCTATCTATCACCAACTCCTGGAGTTTACTCAAACTCGTGTCCATTGAGTCAGTGTTGCCATCCAACCATCTCATTCTCTATCATTCCCTTCTCCTCCTGCCTTCAGTCTTTCCCAGCATCAGAGTCTTTTCCAATGAGTCAGTTCATCGCATCAGGTGGCCAAAGTATTGGAGTTTCAGCTTCAGCATCAGTCCTTCTAATGAATATTCAGGATCTTCTATCATGCCTTAGTTTTCTCATAGAACACTAGTAGACAAAAGCTGGTACTTACTGGGTTGGACTATGATTTAGTCATACTTTGTTGACAAGATGTATAATGCCCTATTCTCTGTCTTCAGACTTGACCAGCAAGGAATGTCTATGGGTTGTGAATTAGATCTAAACCAACTAGGATGAGAGATTATAAAGAAACCACAGAATCATCACAGCTCTGGAGTTAAACACCTACTAATGGTGAGACTTTGGTAAACTAAATGTAATAATGCTTGCTGTGCTGTGCTTAGTCACTCAGTCATGTCTGACTCTATTTGACCCCATGAATGGTAGACCACTAGACACCTCTGTCCATGGGGATTATAGTCCATGGGGATTCTCCAGGCAAGAATACTAGAGAGGGTTGCCATGTGCTCCTCCAGGGGTTCTTCCCAACCAAGGGATTGAACCCAGGTCTCCCACCCTGCAGGCAGATTCTTTACCATCTGAGCCACCGGGGAAGCCCTATAATGGGCTTACAACTTAGTAGGGGCTCAATAAATGATCATGGCTATTAATTTTTTCTACAACTACATCCAATTATCAAAATCATCTAGTAGAAAGAACCACCTTGCTTTAAATGCACCATACAATAATAGCCAACCAGAGTCTTGTAAGAGAATGTTTAAAAGATGAGAATGGAGGAAATACTTGAGAATATCTTTTAGATTTTCAGTAGGTTACTGAGTCAGAAATTCAAAGATGTAAGTGACTAAAGAATCACTATTCTTACCATCCTTACTTAAAAAATAATGCAATTTTATAATGCCTGAATTTTTAAATATTGATTTAAATCTTAATAGAAGGAACAATGTTTTACAATTCTGAGTATAATCTTTAAAAATTCTGAATCACCATAGTGTATACCTATAACTTACACTATATTGTACATCAACTTTTTCTCAATAAAATTAATTAGGAGGACCAGAGCATATAGTTTTATTGTTATATGAAAGTGAGAAGACTCTTCATCTTACAAGAAAATTTACTGGTAATTAGGAAAATACAAATAAAATGAAAATGAGAGACCATTTTCACACATTTTTAGTTGTAAAAACTAAAAATAAATAATAAATATCAATTGTTACCAATGGATAGAGATAAATAATCTCACACAGATAGAACTATATACTGGTTCAGTCTTTTCAGAGGGTAATTTGATATCTGTTTTATGTGCACATCTTTTCACTCAGTAATTCCACTTCTATGAATCCGTGCTGCAAAATTCTGACATTTGAAGATATATGTTCAAAAATATAATTGTATACTTTTTGCAATTAAAAACAAACAAAAATTCCATCAATAAGGAAATGTATACAGCAATTATGACTATACTATGTCATGGACATAATACAACCATTTTAATCATGAAATAATTTTTATATGCTACTTTGAAAAATCATCCCAGATATACTGTTAATTGTAAAGAGACTTTATTTATTTTTTTTAATTTTATTTTTACTTTATTTTACTTTACAATACTGTATTGGTTTTGCCATACATTGACATGAATCCACCACGGGTGTATACAAGCTCCCACTCCTGAATCCCCCTCCCACCTCCCATCCCATATCATCTCTCTGGATCATCCCCATACACCATCCCCAAGCATCCTGTATCCTGTATCAAACACAGACTGGCACTTCGTTATTTTTTTTAATTTTATTTTTACTTTATTTTACTTTACAATACTGTATTGGTTTTGCCATACATTGACATGAATCCACCACGGGTGTATACAAGCTCCCACTCCTGAATCCCCCTCCCACCTCCCATCCCATATCATCTCTCTGGATCATCCCCATGCACCATCCCCAAGCATCCTGTATCCTGTATTAAACACAGACTGGCACTTCATTTCTTACATGATAGTATACATGTTTCAATGCCATTCTCCCAAATCATCCCACCCTCTCCCTCTCCCTCTGAGTCCAAAAGTCCGTTCTATACATCTGTGTCTCTTTTGCTGTCTCGCATACAGGGTCATCATTACCATCTTTCTAAATTCCGTATATATGTGTCAATATGTTGTATTGGTGTTTTTCTTTCTGGCTTACTTCACTCTGTATAATTGGCTCCAGTTTCATCCATCTCAGAACTGATTCAAATGTATTCTTTTTAATGGCTGAGTAATACTCCATTGTGTATATGTACCACAGCTTTCTTATCCATTCATCTGCTGATGGATATCTAGGTTGTTTCCATGTCCTGGCTATTATAAACAGTGCTGCGATGAACATTGGGGTACGTGTGTCTCTTTCAATTCTGGTTTCCTTGGTATGTATGCCCAGCAGTGGGATTGCTGGGTCATAAGGCAGCTCTATTTGCAATTTTTTAATGTAAAGAGACTTTAAACAAACAAATTTCAGAACCATCTCCACAATATACTATTATTTATGTAAATATTATTTTTGTTGATAGGGTGCATTTATGCACATGTGTGCACATACATAATTCCAACTGCAAAGAAAAGTATGAGGAAAGATATAGACCAAACAGATAATAAGATTCTACCTGGAAAAAAGAGATGGACTTGGGAAAAGCTGAATAGAGAAGAGTTAATAGTTTTACACTCTACTTACTGATTATTTTAAAATTATTTAAAATTTCCATCAAGCACACACTACTTTTGCAATCATAAGTACTTTGAATCGTTACTAATAGATATGCTATCTATGGTTCCTACTTGGTTCAAATATAGATCTAGAAGTTCCACCTAATAATGAAAGTTTCTATCAATATGTCAGAAAATCCAGTTTGTCAAAAGTAAAGAACAATAAACATTTTAGGATAACTATAAGGACAAAGAAAAGGATAACCTAATTTTAAATTCATCAAGCATTTATTTAGTACTAGCAATGTGTCAATCATTGAGTTCCTTGGCATTGAAAGATTAATAAAACATATAGACCCTTGCTTCAAGGAGTTCTCAGTTTAGCTGAAGCATCTGACATATAGCCATATTGCTTCAATATCTTAGGACAAATGCAGAGATTGAATCATCAAAAGGCTATAACTACAGTGAAGAGGAGGCCCAGAAAGGAAATCTGGATAATGTTTGCTCGTAAACTCTAAGGAATTAATCTCTAAGAACTGAGAGTCATTCATCTAACTGCAAAGAAGCCCAATTAAAAACCAGAAAACACTAAACAGGATATGTACTAATAACTCCTCAGTGTATTCTTCTACTTAAGGAGTAGAAAATTAAAGATCCATGTCAACACCATGTTACACTTTAGCTTACTAAGAACTAGTTAAAAGATTCAGAGTTATATGTTTATTTATTTTTTGTTGAGTTCCCACCAATGTGTGTGCATGCTAAGTCACTTCAGTCGTGTCCCACTTTTTGCGATCCTATGGACTATAGCCCACCAGGCTCCCCTGTCCATGGAATTCTCCAGGCAAGAATACTGGAGTGGGTTGCCATGCCCTCCTCCAGGGGATCTTCCCAACCCAGGGATCGAACCCGAGTCTCTTACAACTCCTGCATTGGCAGGCAGGTTCTTACCACTAGTGCCACCTGGGAAGCCCTGCCACCAATACAGTCATAGGCAATTATTCAGTCATTTATAGTTTATAAAGCATCTACACATACATCATTTCATGTCCTCTTTACAATTTTTGTGTTAGATGGGAGGAATCTTTTCCACTAAACAGATTAGAGAAGGGAGGATTACAGAGGTTACAGTAGACTGTTCCTAGTGAGATGACATTCTGCCAAAAATAGGGCATTTTTCTTCCTCTAAAGGAAGATTCTGGATTTGAAAATACAATATTTAATAATCAGAGAAAATATAATAAAGTGTTCCTATTTTCTCCATGACAAACAGCAGGACTTGTTAATGCCATGCTTACATGATTACAGTAATTATTGTGGTAAGAGTAAAACATACTGTTAGAAAAGGAAAATATATATATATCACCCTAACTTCCCTGAGAACCCCTTAGAAACACTCAAAATGGTACCTTATATTTTTTCAACTCTTAATTATTTCATGCAATTGTCCCTCCAACCAAAGCTCCTTTTACTGATAATTTAATTTTCCATTTCCATGAATTACTTCACCAAGTTACTACATCAACTGTGTGACATTCAGGAAATTAAACACAAAATAGTTTATTTAAAAAAGGAAAGATTTATAATCACATAATATAAATTTCAAGAATATGTATGTTTCAGGTATATATTGATCTAAGGGCTCAGATAATGACATAAGGACTCAGATCCTTTCTTCCCACTGGTTCTGCCTTCTTCAATGTTGGCATCAAATCTCAGAGGGCAAAATAATTGCCAACAGTTCCAGACCACAGGCTTCCAGGTTCAAATCCAATAGGAAAAGTGTTTATACCTTTTTCTTAGCAACCCAAGAAATTTTTTTTTTTGTCTAATTGACTTTTATTGAGTGACATATTTATTCCTAAACTTTGGTCAGAATAAAAGTGATACTTTTAATGGTTAGGCATTAATCTCAAAGTCAATCCCTGAAACTAGGGATGAGCCAATGTCACACAAAGCACACAGAACGAGAAGGAAAATAAAGTGTATATCCCCAGGAAAATCAGTTTACAGTTGCCAGAAGGAAACTTAATGGATTTTGAAAGGCAGAAACAATAGTCATTCATGACAGATCCACACTGGTCTTATATTAAACTGCAAGCTCAATTTTGTATTAAATGAAGCCTAAATGCTGGTTTTGAAACATAAAGGTACATAAGGGTAAGAAAAGATGCTATAGATCAGGTTCCCTGAGAAGTAGACTCTGAAATGGAGATCGCTTGTATAAATTTCACTGGGACATGCATTTATCAACTTATAAGTGGGTGAAGGAAAGAGTACTGAGCAGTGGAAAACTTTGAGCTCTGAAAATGTTGGTCTTAGTCAATCCCACAGGGAACTTTGAAGCTAGTATGGTCTCCAGAGCTGTCCTGAATTGAGGCAAGTAATTGACTCCCTACATTGTCCAGTATTGGACATAGGTTGCTCCTGTATCCAATTACTGGATATAACCTTAGGTGAGACAACAGCCTTCCCTGAAATGAGTTCCTGGGAGACACTCAGTTGCACCCTCCCAGCAGATAACACTACCGAAAGCTGAGGGAAAGAACAACTTGATACTGATGTAGCTAATCTAGGCATCACACTGTAGCATTCAGTAATTACAGTAATTATTGTGGTAACAAGAGTAGAACATACTGTTAGTAAAACATACTCGAGCTGTAACAGTAGTGTCAGGCTTCCTGTCAAGTTGACATAGGGATCTATGGCTTTCTCTCGAGGTGCCACACGGCTGTCACACATGTCACTGTGTTTTGAGTCAATACTCGGGGTGACAGTTGAGTCAGTGCAGGGGAATGAGGTGTATCTGGAGTGTATTGGGACATAGGGGTCTTTTGGCATGATGGCACGACCCTTGGCTTTCCTCTTGACTTTCAGGTTGAGACTGCCTCCTCTTGAGATGCGACGGGAACGCCAGGATTCCTTTCTCGAGGAAGCAGGAAAATGGACCCTCATCTTGAGATGAAGCGGGAAAAACGAGGCTCTTCTTGAGCTGTGGTGGACCCTTGGTGTTCCTCTCGAGTGGAGACTGGTATATCGGGGAACTTCTTGAGTTCTCAAAGCGTTTACTTCGTGTGCTACCCAGATCCATTGGTAGTGATAGGCAGCCTCCCCGATAGGTCAGCAGGTAAACAATCTGCCTGCCAAATGCAGGAGACACAGGAGATTTGGGTTTGATCCCTGGGTCAGGGAGATCCCTTGGAGGAGGAAATGGCAACCCACTCCAGTATTCTTGTCTGAAAAATCCCATGGACAGAGGAGCCTGGCAGGCTACAGTCCAAAGAGTCACAGTCAGACACGACTGAGCGCACAAACACACAAATACACACTTGGAAACATCTCCTTTAGCATTTTGGTTGCTCTCTTTTCCTGGGAAAACTTGCAAGTAGAAAGTTAGTGGGACAAACTATAGTCCTCCACCACTGCAACTGTTCTCAGGGCCTCAACCGATATTTATCATCTCCTTCCTTTACTACCAATTCAAGATTCTCCTCCACCTGCCACAGCTAGTTCCTTTGCCAGCATAAGCCCATTTTCACCACATCTTTCTCAGGTTGCTGCCCTTGTCCACTTATGGTCAAAATTAGGCAGCAGAATACCAAGAGGTGCCCCCTGGATGTGCGTTTGAACCTGGTGTGTTCATTATACAAACACGATCTTCCTCCTGATGATGATAGTCAACTATCCTTACCAGAGTGGTCCCTGCCCCCTGCCCCCCACTTTCTAATTTTTTGGCCCAAGGATATCAAAGTGACTGGATCCTTAGTCATGGGTTAGGACTTAATGGGAGCTTTCTGGGTCTTGTGGTAGATGGATTCTCCCTCTGAGACCATAATCTCTAGACCCATAGAACCCAGAGTTATGAGAACAAGAAAACAAATTTCTCAAAGGGTCTCAAAGTAATAGGAAGCAGGTCAACTCCTACTACCACTCCTTGGTTTCCAGACCTATGCAGTTGACCTTGCTGGGGACACAGCATCATATAATGGTTATTGATTAAGAAAGATTGTATCTGATATTCTGTGCCCTTAGAAAGGTGTTCATTCATTACTTCATTACTCTGACAGGCCAGCAGATCTTGGTATAGGATGGAAAAGTGAATAAATGGTCAAGCACTCACAGTGGCACCTCCTTTGCTATAAAGTGGGTCTCCTGGTCTGAAGCCATATTATGTGGAATTCTATGTCCATGGATTAAAACTACTCACCCCTTGGATAGTGGAAATCGCTGAATCTCTGTGGACGGGAAACTCAAAACCATATCCAAAATGTATTCCAATCCCAGTCAACATTAATCTCTCCTCATTCCATGGTAGAAGGGGACCAATATAAACAACTTATTGTAATAACTATCAAGTGGCTAGTTAATCTTTTCAAAGAATGGTGCCAAATCAAGGGCTCAGCATTGTCTCTGTTGCTGGAAGTTTAGACATTAATCAGCAGCAACACAGCTGAATTACCTGGGTGGTGATGACAGGCTTCTAGACATCTCCAGGTATAATCACTGTTATCTATTTAGTTGTTTTATAAAATTCAGTACAAATTTTCTCTATCAAGTATTAATATAATGCAAACGCTTTCACACAAGATGACATTAGAGACTAAACTTATACTCCCACTTGAAATGATTTTTTAAAACCAATAAAATATGAAAGCGCAGTTTCAACATACCAGATACCAAGTAACAAAAAACAGTGATTCCCTTCAGTTGAGGAGATACAGCTGAGAATTCATCCTTAAAGTATGGAAAGAAACTGTCAACCCAAAATTGTATACTCAGTGATAATATCTTTGAAAACTGAGGATGAAATTAAGTCTCTTGAAAGAAATTATCAACAGCAGATGTGTACTACAAACCATGGTAAAGTAAGGCCTTGAAGTAGTAGGAAAATGACGCTAGATGAAAATATGGATCTACACAAAGACTTAAAAATAGCAGAAATAGTTACTACACAGGTAAATTCTTCTTTTTTCCTTATTATTTAAATGTCATTAAAACAATTGATTTTTGAACAAAAAGAATATCAACATACTATGGGATATGTAACATATATTCATATGTAACTGTGTATAAAACAAGAGCACTAAATTGGAAGGATAAAAACGGAAGGACACTACCATAAAGTATTTACACAATTTTCACAAAATATGAAGTGGAATATTACTACTTGAATGTAGACTGTAGTAAGTTAAACATGTCTTTAAACCCTAAATCAACCACTAAAATAATAAAAAGTTAAAACTAACAAAAGAGACACAATGAAATAAAAAACTACAACTACTCCAAATGAGGCATGAAAAGAGGAAGGAAAAGAAAACAAAGAACAGATATGGCATACAGAAGATGAAAAGCAAGAGGATAAACTTAAACCCAACCATATCAATAATCACATTAAATGTAAATGTCTAAAAGGAAGAAAGATATTCCATGCAAATGGAAGCAAAAATAAATCTGATGTAGCAACACTCAGACAAAGTAGACTTTAAAATAGCTTATAATAAATGACAAAGAAGAGCATTATATAAATAAAAGAGTCAATCCAAGAACAGGATATAATACACCTAGTTTGCTGCTGCTGCTGCTAAGTCGCTTCAGTCGTGTCCGACTCTGTAGGAGCGCCTAAATATATAAAACAAAAATTAACAGACAGAAAGTGAGAAATTAATAGTAATACAAAAATAGTAAGGGACTTTAACACCCACTCTCACCAATGGATATATCATTCAGATAGAAAATCAACAAGGAAACACTGACCTTAAATGACATACTAAACCAGGTTAACTTAATAAATACCTACAGGACATTCCATTCAAAAAAATTCTTCTCAAGTGTACCTGGAACTTTTTCTAGGATACATCACATGCTAGGCCATAAAACACCTCTGAATAAATTCAAGAAGATTGAAATTATATCACAACCACAATGGTATGGAGATAGAAATCAATTTGTTGTTGTTTAGTTGTTAATTCATGTCTGACTCTTTTGTGACCCCGTGGATTGTAGCCTGCCAGGCTCCTCTGTCTATAGGATTTCCCAGGCATGAATACTGGAGTGGGTTGCCATTTCCTTCTCCAAGGGATCTTCCCAACTCAGGGATTGAAGTCACATCACCCACATTGACAGGCAGGTTCTTTACCACTGAGCCACCAGTGAAGCTTCAGAAATCAATTAGAGGAAGATAAATGTTAAAAAACACACAAACATGTGGAGACTAAACAAACTTGCTACTAAAAAAAGACTGAGTCAACAAAGAAATTAAAGAGGAAATCAGAAAATATCTTGATAATAAATGAAAATAAAAACAAAACTTTCCAAAATTTATGGGATGCAACAAAAAGAGTTCTAAGTGGGAAGATTACAGGCCTGCCTCAATAAACAAGAAAAATGCCAAATAAATGACCTAACTTTCCATCTAAATAAATGAAAAAAGAACACACAAAGCTCAAAGTCAGAAGAAGGTAAGAAATAATAAAAATCAGACCAGAAGTGAAATAGAGGCCAAAAATATCAGTAAAACTAACAGCTGGGTTCTTTTGTTGTTTTTTTTTTTAAAAGATTAAAAAAAAAATTGATAAACCTTTTGCCAGGCTCACCAAGAAAAAAGAGAGAGGACTTGAACAAACAAAATTAGAAATGTAAGTGCAGAAGATACAACCAAAATATAAACCAGATGAGCTACCAGGGAAGCCCTAAAATATAAACAATCATTAAGAAAATGCTACAAACCATTATATGCAAACAAATTGGATAAACTAGAAGAAATGAATAAATTCCTAGTAACATACAATCTTCCAAGATTCAATAAGTAACGAATAGATAATCTGAACAGACTGATTACTAACATTAAAATTGAGTCAGTAATCAAAACACTCCCTACAAAGAACAGGATCTGACAGCTTCACAGGGGAATTCTATCAAACACTTATAAAATTAATACCTATCCTTCAAACTACTTTCCAAAAAAGTCAGTGAGGACAGAAGACTCCCAAATTCATTCTACAAAATCAGAATTACCCTGATAACAGAACCAAACACTACAAAAAAGAAAAGAAAGAAAATTACAGGCCAATATCCCTGATGAACATACACGCAAAAATCCTCAACAAAAAAATTAGCAAAGTAAATACAACAATACATAAAAAGGAGCATATATCATGATCAATGGGATTTATTCCAGGGGTGAAATGATGGTTCAATATGTGTAAACCACCAATGTAATACACCACATTAACAAAATAAAGGATAAAAATTACACGATCATATCAATAGATATAGAAAATGCATTTGAAAAAATTCAACACATATTTGTGATTAAAAAATTTCAGCAAAGTTGTATAGAGGGAATATACCTCAACATAATAAAGGCCATGTATGACAGACTGACAGCTAACTTATACTCAATGATGAAAAACTAAAATTTTCCTCTAAGATCAGGAACAAACAAGGATGCCCACTCTCACTATCTCTGTTTATCATGGTATTGAAGTCCCAGAAATAAATTCAAATTAGAAGGGAAGAAGTAAAACTCACTGTTTGCAGATGACTTGATACTATATATAGAAAATCCTAAAGATTCCACCAAAAACTATTAGAACTAATGATTTCAGTAAAGTTGCAGGATACTACATTAATATATCAGAAATAAACTGCTTTTTTATACACTAACAATTTGAGCTATCAGAAAAAAAATCAAGAAAACAATTATATCAAAAGAATCAAGACTTAAATATAAGACCTGAAATTATAAAACTAGAGCAAAACATAGTCTGCCCACTTTTTGACACTGGTCTTAACAATACTTTTTTGGATATCTCCTTGGACAGGAGAAATAAAAGCAAAAATAAAGAAATGGGACCTATTCAAACTTAAAAAGCTTTTGTACAGTGAAGGAAACCATCAACAAATCAAAAAGACAACCTAATGAACAGGAGAAGATATTGGCAAAATATGTTTGATAAGGGGTTAATATGCAAAATATACAGAGAACTCACACAACTCAATGTCAAAAAGACAATCCAATTTAAAAAGTTAGACTTGATAAGCAGTTTTTTAAAAAAGGACACAGTTGGCCCAATAAACACATAAAAAATGCTCAGTATCACTAGTCGTCAAGGAGATGCAAATCTAACCACAAAGAGATATAACCTTATTCCTCAGAATGGCTGCTGTCAAAAAGACAAAAAATAAACAGTGTTGCTGAGGGTGTGGGGAAAACGGAATTCTAGTACACTGTTTGTAGAAATGTAAATTGTCACAACTTATGGAAAACAATACGGAGGTTCCTCAAAAGGTAAAAAATAGAACTACCCTGTGATGCAGCAGTTCCGCTCCTGGGTATATATCTGAAGAAAATAAAACCACTAATTCCACAGCTCAATGTTTTCATTATTTATAACAGCCAAGATACGGAAGCAACCTAAGTGTCCACCAACAAATGAATGAATACAAAAGATAATAGAATATTGGCCATAAAAAGAATAAAGAATGAAATTTTGACTTTGCAACAACATGGATGGATCTGGAGGATATTATGCTTAGTGAAATACGTCAGTAAGATAAAGATAAATACTGTACGTCTTCATTATATGTGGAACCTAAAAAATAAAATAAATGAATATTTTAAAAAAGAACCAGGCTCATAAAAACAGAGAACAAGCTACCTGTTACCAGTGGGAAGATCGGTGGGTAGAGGGACAATATAAGTAAAAGGGATTAAGAGGTACAAACTACCAGGTGTAAAATAAATTAAGTTACTAGGATGTAATGCATAGCATAGAAAATACAGCCAATATTTTATAATAAATTTATATGAGGTATAATATATAAAAATATCAAGTTACTATGTGGAACATTTAAAACTATTAGAATTAGAGTTTCCTCTATGATTTAAATGATGAATGGAAGATGAGCTAATTTTAAAAATTAAAGGATTTTCTTATGCTTCCCTTAAAGAAATGTAAATGGTCTAAACATGCTAACAAATCAGAGGTTGAAGAAATAAAAAAACAAGAGCCAAATACATGCAGCTTATAAGAAATGAACTTTAAATGAATAAATACAAATGAGTTAAAACAAACAGATGAAAAATGATATTTTCCATAACTTTTTTATTACATAACACTAGTCAAAAGAAAGTTGTGTTGAATATATTAACTTCAGCGTCACCTTCAAAAAAAGGCATTGCCCTGGAATTTAAGACGATGTAATGAGTCTGGAATGTTAAGTCAAGTGGGCCTTAGAAAGCATCTCTACAAACAAAGCTAGTGGAGGTGATGAAATTCCATTCGAGCTATTTCAAATCCTGGAAGATGATGCTGTGAAAGTGCTGCACTCACTATGCCAGCAAATTTGGAAAACTCAGCAGTGGCCACAGGACGGGAAAAGGTCAGGTTTCATTCCAATCCCAAAGAAAGGCAATGCCAAAGAATGCTCAAACTACTGCACAACTGCACTCATCTCACACGCTAGTAAACTAATGCTGAAAATTCTCCAAGCCAGGCTTCAGCAATATGTGAACCGTGAACTTCCAGATGTTCAAGCTGGATTTAGAAAAGGCAGAGGAACCAGAGGTAAAATTGCCAAAATCCTGCTGGATCGTCGAAAAAAGCAAGAGAATTCCAGAAAAACATCTATTTCTGCTTTATTGACTATGCCAAAGCCTATGACTGTGTGGATCACAATAAACTATGGAAAATTCTGAGAGATGGGAATACCAGACCACCTGACCTGCCTTCTGAGAAACCTGTATGCAGGTCAGGAAGCAACAGTTAGAACTGGACATGGAACAACAGACTGGTTCCAAATAGGGAAAGAAGAATGTCAAGGCTGTACATTGTCATCCTGCTTATTTAACTTATATGCAGAGTACATCATGAGAAATGCTGGGCTGGAAGAAGCACAAGCTGGAATCAAGATTGCCAGGAGAAATATCAATAACCTCAGATATGTAGATGACACCACCCTTATGGGAGAAAGTGAAGAAGAACTAAAAAGGCTCTTGATGAAAGGGAAAGAGGAGAGTGAAAAAGTTGGCTTAAAGCTCAACACTCAGAAAACTAAGATCATGTCATCTCAGCCCATCGTTTCATGGGAAATAGATGGGGAAACAGGGGAAACAGTGTCAGACTTTATTTTGGGGCTCCAAAATCACCGCAGATGGTGATTGTAGTCATGAAATTAAAAGACGCTTACTCCTTGGAAGGAAAGTTATGACCAACCTAGATAGCATATTCAAAAGCAGAGACATTACTTTGCCAAGAAAGATCCGTCTAGCCAAGGCTATACTTTTCCCAGTGGTCATGTATGGATGTGAGAGTTGGACTGTGAAAAAAGTTGAGTGTCTAAGAATTGATGCTTTTGAACTGTGGTGTTGGAGAAGACTCT
Organism: Ovis aries; assembly: GCF_016772045.2. Classification (NCBI taxonomy): domain Eukaryota; kingdom Metazoa; phylum Chordata; class Mammalia; order Artiodactyla; family Bovidae; genus Ovis; species Ovis aries. The sequence continues at coordinate 72,505,134 of NC_056058.1, forward strand.
TGAGAGTCCTTTGGACTGCAAGGAAATCCAACCAGTCCATTCTGAAGGAGATCAGTCCTGGGTGTTCTTTGGAAGGACTGATGCTGAAACTGAAACTCCAATACTTTGGCCACTTCATGTGAAGAGTTGAGTCATTGGAAAAGACTCATGCTGGGAGGGATTGGGGGCAGGAGGAGAGAAGGGGATGACAGAGGATGAGATGGCTGGATGGCATCACCAACCTGATGGACATGAGTTTGGGTGAACTCCAGGAGTTGGTGATGGACAGGGAGGCCTGGCGTGCTACAATTTATGGGGTCACAAAGAGTCGGACACGACTGAGCAACTAAACTAACTAACTAATGAGTCACTTCTGCGGGCCCAGAACATTCAGGAAGATGGTAAGTTTTAAGTTTCTCAGGTATTTTAACTTAAATGTCCCCATTCTAAGACAGCATCCCGCTCCTTCCCAAACAGGATCTTTACACAGCAGAACTGCTGGCCTTGAGAATATTGTGATTCTCTTAGGAGCCCCATTTTTATCCTGGTATTCAGTTTTCTCATTTCTCTGGCTTTGAGAGATGAGAATTTCTTTATATCATACTACTGAGGTCCTTGAACTTCACAATTAAGTCAGAGATCAGTCACCCGCAGTCTTGCACTCTCTTCAATGTTTCCATAGCACTCAGCAGGAGATAACCAACTCCACAAACCATATGACTACTACTTTCCCTAAGCCTTTCAAATGTCTGCAATATTGAATCTTGTAATATTTCCTTCTCTCAACATCTGATCTTGACTCACCACTAAAGGATATTTGAATACTTGCACTAATACCACAGGCTATCTACACTCTACCTACCATTGGTGATGTAATCTTTATTGCCAACCAACTGGTAATCAGTACCAAAATCTCATTTTAGAGTCTACTTGTCGTTTATGTTCTGCTGATTTCAACTGTCTTAAGTCAAGCTCAGACTCTGAGGTTAAATTTGCATTCAAGTAGTTTATTAGGAAATCCGTTTATGACAAAATTCTATAGGAGCAAAAGATATATGACTGTTTAGGAAAACTTGTGATGGAGTTGAAACAGACACTTAAGCTGGTACCATGAGGACCTCTGAAGGTGAGATTTCCTGAACAGAAGCAAGAGAATCGAGCCCTTACTCCCCAAATTGGTACATCTCTGGATGTGGGCTGTCCCTGAGGTGGGGCTTAATCTTAGGTGCAATCTCCTTTGCTGAAGCAAATGCCTTAATAGGCACTCAGCTGTGAGCTGTCAATAAGGAGTTTAAGGCAAATTATACATGTATACTATAAATCCTAATTCAACTTCTAAACTAAAGCTCATCAAGTAGATGCCTTGATGCTAATGGTAGAAGGTGCTAGGGAGAGATAGGAAGAGAAATTAGGTAGCGCATCACAGATCTACCAAAATAGTATTGAGTGAAAAGGGGTAAAACAGTTCACCTCATTCCTATTTTTAGTTCTGTGAGCTTCATTGAAAAAAAAAAAAAAATACCACTACTGCTTCACCTTTTTGGGAGAAGAGCCAGTGATAATAAGCAAACCCTTCAGTAGGAGTTTTTGGCATCTTCCTAAAAGAACCAGAAAGAATAGATCCCCTTTGCTTGACAGTTGTCAAATGGTTACACACTTATTACAGACTCATAATTCTTTTACTTCAGATTGCTCAATGGATTTATCAGTCTATCAGGGATGGAAGAGAAAAGGTCAAGGGAACAAAGACTCTAGCTGATACGCATTTTAAAATCAAACAAAACCATTTCCCAAATACCAATTTCTCTTCACTGTTAACATGAGCTCAACATTTCTGTTTTATCCTCATTGAACCCATATTGTAGGATTGGTCCACTCACTAAATACTAATTCAGTGGAAAGAATTTTTAATGTGTAAACAGAAAATGTGTGTCTTATCTTTTCCCAAATAAACATTATGTGGAATAAGTATTTGGGGATCATACAATTTCTTTTTACCATCATATAACTCAAGTCCCTTCATAAGGAAGTTTTTCTCTCTTAGAGTTATTATGAGGCTGCTGCTGCTAAGTCACTTCAGTCATGTCTGACTCTGTGCGACCCCACAGATGGCAGCCCACAAGGCTCCACCATCCCTGGGATTCTACAGGCAAGAACAAGGTTGCCATTTCCTTCTCCAATACATGAAAGTGAAAAGTGAAAGTGAAGTCGCTCAGTCATGTCTGACTCTTCACCAACCCATGGACTATAGCTTACCAGGCTCCTCTGTCCATGGGATTTTCCAGGCGCGAGTACTATGAGGCAGACCTATCCAAAAGCAAAGAACTTCCCTCCCCACAGGGATGCTGCCTGACCATGTAACCTCACCTACACAACAGGGAGGGGGCACAGTTCGTGAGGCACCAGCCTACTGTATTCCTCCTTTGCCTGATAAAGAAATAAAGCCACTCTTTCTTTCTCCTCCATAACTCTGTCTCTGTGTTTCTGTTTTGGCATTGTGCAAAAAGAGCCAAGACTTTGGCAACACCCCCAAACAAATGTATCAGACAGTTTCATTCCCTTGACTAAAAGCTGGCTTTACTCCAGATTCTAGTCCAAATATTACTCACCCCATACATTCTCCAAATGGTACCTAACAAAGTCACAAGAAACAATCCACACTCAACAGTCACAGGTTCCACTTACACCTATAAAGTAAGCATTGACAAAGTACATGCCATGAAACACATATAATTCCTCATCTTCAAAGAGTTTCAGAATAGAAAAAACATCCGTCTTTACATCCAAAAGAATCACTGGAGGACTTTGATGCACAGGTTACTAACACCAGAGAAATGAGATAACTAACTGCATTTGTCTGCTCAGGCTGCCATAACGAAGCACCGTATCTTGTGCAGCTTAAACATCACAAATTTATTTCTCATTGTCCTGAAAAGTACAAGATCAAGGTGCGACCCTATACATTTCCTGGTGAGGGCCCTCTTCCAAGTTTGCAATTGGCCACCTTTTTGCTATGTCCTCACAAGGTGAAGAGAGAAAGAACTTTGGTCTCTCTTCCTCTTCTTATATGTACACTAATCTTATGATGGGGCCCCACCCTCATGAAATCATCTAAACCTAATTAACTTTCAAGTTCAGTTCAGTCACTCAGTCGTATCCGACTCTTTGCGACCCCATGAATCGCAGCACGCCAGGCCTCCCTGTCCATCACCAACTCCCGGAGTTCACTCAGACTCACGTCCATCAAGTCAGTGATGCCATCCAGCCATCTCATTCTCTGTCGTCCCCTTCTCCTCCTGCCCCTAATCCCTCCCAGCATCAGAGTCTTTTCCAGCAAGTCAACTCTTTGCATGAGGTGGCCAGAGTACTGGAGTTTCAGCTTTAGCATCATTCCCTCCAAAGAAATTCCAGGGTTGATCTCCTTCAGAATGGACTGGTTGGATCTCCTTGCAGTCCAAGGGACCCTCAAGAGTCTTCTCCAACACCACAGTTCAAAAGCATCAATCCTTTGGCGCTCAGACTTCTTCACAGTCCAACTCTCATATCCATACATGACCACTGGGAAAACCATTGCCTTGACTAGACAGACTTTAGGTGGCAAAGTAATGTCTCTGCTTTTGAATATGCTATCTAGGTTGGTCATAACTTTTCTTCCAAGGAGCAAGTGTCTTTTAATTTCATGGCTGTAATCACCATCTGCAGTGATTTTGGAGCCCCCCAAAATAAAGTCTGACACTGTTTCCACTGTTTCCCCATCTATTTCCCATGAAGTGATAGGACCAGATGCCATATCTTCATTTTCTGAATGTTGAGCTTTAAGCCAACTTTTTCACTCTCCTCTTTCAGTTTCATCAAGAGCCTTTTTAGTTCCTCTTCACTTTCTGCCATAAGGGTGGTGTCATCTGCATATCTGAGGTTATTGATATTTCTCCCGGCAATCTGGATTCCTGCTTGTGTTTCTTCCAGTCCAGCGTTTCTCATGATGTACTCTGCATAGAAGTTAAATAAGCAGGGTGACAATATACAGCCTTGACGTACTCCTTTCCCTATTGGGAACCAGTCTGTTGTTCCATGTTCAGTTCTAACTGTTGCTTCCTGACCTGCATACAGATTTCTCAAGAGGCAGGTCAGGTGGTCTGGTATTCCAATCTCTTAAAGAATTTTCCACAGTTTATTGTGACCCACACAGTGAAAGGCTTTGGCATAGTCAATAAAGCAGAAATAGATGTTTTTCTGGAACTCTCTTGCTTTTTCCATGATCCAGTGAATGTTGGCAATTTTATCTCTGGTTCCTCCACCTTTTCTAAAACCAGCTTGAACATCTGGAAGTTCACAGTTCATGTATTGCCTGGCTTGGATAATTTTGAGCATTACTTTGCTCGCATGTCAGATGAGTACAATTGTGCAGTAGTTTGAGCATTCTTTGGCATTGCCTTTCTTTGGGATTGGAATGAAAACTGACCTTTTCCAGTCCTGTGGCCACTGCTGAGTTTTCCAAATTTGCTGGCATATTGAGTGCAGCACTTTCACAGCATCATCTTTCAGGATTTGAAATAGCTCAACTGGAATTCCATCACCTCCACTAGCTTTGTTCATAGTGATGCTTTCTAAGGCCCACTTAACTTCACATTCCAGGATGTCTGGCTCTAGGTGAGTGATCACACCATCATGATTATCTGGGTCATGAAGATCTTTTTTGTACAGTTCTTCTGTGTATTCTTGCCACCTTTTCTTAATATCTTCTGCTTCTGTTAGGTCCATACCATTTCTGTCCTTTATTGGGCCCATCTTTGCATGAAATGTTCCCTTGGTATCTCTAATTTTCTTGAAGAGATCTCTAGTCTTTCCCATTCTGTTGTTTTCCTCAATTTCTTTGCATTGATCTCTGAAGAAGCCTTTCTTTTCTCTTCTTGCTCTTCTTTGGAACTCTGCATTCAGATGCTTATATCTTTCCTTTTCTCCTTTGCTTTTCACTTCTCTTCTTTTCACAGCTATTTGTAAGGCCTCCCCAGACAGCCATTTTGCTTTTTTGCATTTCTTTTCCATGGGGATGGTCTTGATCCCTGTCTCCTGTACAATGTCATGAACCTCATTGCATAGTTCATCAGGCACTCTATCTATCAGATCTAGGCCCTGAAATCTATTTCTCACTTTCACTGTATCATCATAAGGGATTTGATTTAGGTCATACCTGAATGGTCTAGCAGTTTTCCCTACTTTCTTCAATTTAAGTCTGAATTTGGTAATAAGGAGTTCATGATCTGAGTCACAGTCAGCTCCTGGTCTTGTTTTTGTTGACTGTATAGAGCTTCTCCAACTTGGGCTGCAAAGAATATAATCAATCTGATTTCAGTGTTGACCATCTGGTGATATCCATGTGTAGAGTCTTCTCTTGTGTTGTTGGAAGAGGGTGTTTGCTATGACCAGTGCATTTTCTTGGCAAAACTCCATTAGTCTTTGCCCTGCTTCATTCCGCATTCCAAGGCCAAATTTGCCTGTTACTCCAGGTGTTTCTTGACTTCCTACTTTTGCATTCCAGTCCCCTATAATGAAAAGGACATCTTTTTTAGGTGTTAGTTCTAAAAGGTCTTGTAGGTCTTCATAGAACCGTTCAGCTTCTTCAGTGTTACTGGTTGGGGCATAGACTTGGATTACCGTGATATTGAATGGTTTGCCTTGGAGACGAACAGAGATCATTCTGTCGTTTTTGAGATTGCATCCAAGTGCTGCATTTCGGACTCTTTTGTTGACCATAATGGCTACTCTATTTCTTCTGAGGGATTCCTGCCCGCAGTAGTAGATATAATGGTCATCTGAGTTAAATTCACCCATTCCAGTCCATTTTAGTTCACTGATTCCTAGAATGGCAACATTTACTCTTGCAGTCTCTTGTTTGACCACTTCCAATTTGCCTTGATTCATGGACCTGACATTCCAGGTTCCTATGCAATATTGTTCTTTACAGCATCGACCTTGCTTCTATCACCAGTCACAGCTGGGTATTGTTTTAGCTTTGGTTCCATCCCTTCATTCTTTCTGGAGTTATTTCTCCACTGATCTCCAGTAGCATATTGGGCACCTAAACGGCAATCCACTCCAGTAGTATTGCCTGGAAAATCCCATGGACAGAGGAGCCTGGTAGGCTACAGTCTATGGGGTCCCAAAGAGTCGGATACGACTGAGCAACTTCACTTTCACTTTCACTGATCTGGGGAGTTCCACTTTCAGTATCCTATCATTTTGCCTTTTCATACTGTTCATGGGGTTCTCAAGGCAAGAAAACTGAAGTGGTTTGCCATTTCCTTCTCTAGTGGACCACATTCTGTCAGACCTCTCCACCATGACCCACCCATCTTGGGTTGCTCTGCAGGCATGGCTTAGTTTCATTGAGTTAGACAAGGCTGTGGTCCTAGCATGATTAGATTGACTAGTTTTCTGTGAGTATGGTTTCAGTGTGTCTGCCCTCTGATGCCCTCTTGCAACACTTACCATCTTACTTGGGTTTCTCTTACCTTGGGCGTGGGGTATCTCTTCACGGCTGCTCCAGCAAAGTGCAGCTGCTGCTCCTTACCTTGGATGAGGGGTATCTCTTCACTGCCACCCTTCCTGACCTTCAACATGGGATAGCTCCTCTAGGCCCTCCTGTGCCTGCGCAGCCACCGCTCCTTGGACATGGTGTGGCTCCTCCCGGCCGCCACCCCTGGCCTCAGAAGCGGGGTGGCTCCAATACCTTCACATTGATCTTAGAGTTTCAACATGAATTCTGGAGAAACATTCAATCTATATCACTGACACACTCAGATTCAAAATTATGTACTTTCTTTGTCCTAATTTCAAGACTGTTTTCTGTATATTAAACAAATGCCTACATTAGCCGCTTAATGAACAAGAATTAAAATTTGTCACAAAAGTATATTTTAATAATGACTTTTAAACACAGATTCAATAATAAATAACTGGTTAGATAAATGTTTTGTGATACGGTCTTGAATTTAATTTTGTATTTTAATTGAACATTTTATCAGCTAAACATTTTACATTATACGGAAAGCTCATGCATTGAGAAAATATGGTTAACTGAATTGTTTGGTCAGCTAAATATTAAGGCAGAAGATCCTTTAATTCAACAATCTGTGTGCTTTGAATACAAACATACACACCAATACACACTTTATCTATATCAATCTATATCTAGTTAGACATACATCAGTTGAGTTCAGTGTCTCAGTTGTGTCCAACACTGAGACCCCATGGACTGCAGCATGTCAGGACTCCCTGTCCATCACCAACTCCCGGAGTTTACTCAAACTCATGTCCATTGAGTCCATGATGTGATCCAACCATCTCATCCTCTGTCATCCCCTTCTTCTCCTGCCTTCAATCATTCCCAGCATCAGTGTCTTTTCGAATGAGTCAGTTCTTCACATCAGGTGGCCAAAGTGTTGGAGTTTCAGCTTCAGTACAAGTCCTTCCAATGAATATTTAGGACTGATTTCCCTTCGGATGGACTGGTTGGATCTCCTTGCAGTACAAGGGAATCTCAAGAGTCTTCTTCAACACCACAGTTCAAAAGCATCAATTTTTTGGTGCTCAGCTTTCTTTATAGTCCAACTCTCACATCCATACATGACTACTGGAAAAACCAAGCCTGGAATAGATGGACCTTTGTTGGCAAAGTAATGTCTTTGCTTTTTAATATGCTGTCTAGATTGGTCATAACTTTTCTTCCAAGGAGCAAGCGTCTTTTAACTCCATAGCTGCAGTCACCATCTGCAGTGATTTTGGAGCCCAAAACATAAAGTCTGTCACTGTTTGCACTGTTTTCCCATCTATTTGCCATGCAGTGGTGGGACTGGATACCATGATGTTAGTTTTCTGAATGTTTAGTTTTAAGCCAACTTTTTCACTCTCCTCTTTCACTTTCATCAAGAGCATTTCTCATGATGTACTCTGCATATAAGTTAAATAAGCAGGGTGACAATATACAGCCTTGACGTACTCCTTTCCCTATTTGGAACCAGTCTGTTGTTCCATGTCCAGTTCTAACTGTTGCTTCCTGACCTGCATACAGATTTCTCAAGAGGCAGGTCAGGTGGTCTGGCATTCCCATCTCTTGAAGAATTTTCCAGAGTTTGTTGTGGCCCATACAGTCAAAGGCTTTGGCATAGTCAATAAAACAGAAATGAATGTTTTTCTGGAACTCTCTTGCCCTTTGATGATCCAGTGGATGTTGGCAATTTGATGTCTGGTTCCTCTGCCTTTTCTAAAACCAGCTTGAACATCTGGAAGTTCACAGTTCATGTATTGCTGAAGCCTGGCTTGAAGAATTTTGAGCATTACTTTACTAGCATGTGAGATGAGTGCAACTGTACAGTAGTCTGAGCATTCTTTGGCATTGCCTTTCTTTGGGATTGGAATGAAAACTGACCTTTTCCAGTCCTGTGGCCACTGCTGAGTTTTCCAAATTTGCTGGCATATTGAGTGCAGCACTTTCACAGCATCATCTTTCAGGATTTGAAATAGCTCAAATGGAATTCCATCACCTCCATCACCTCCACTAGCTTTGTTCATAGTGATGCTTTCTAAGGCCCACTTGACTTCACATTCCAGGATGTCTGGCTCTAGGTGAGTGATCACACAATCGTGAATATCTGGGTCATGAAGATTTTTTTTGTAAAGTTCTTCTGTGTATTCTTGCCACCTCTTAATATCTTCTGCTCTTGTTAGGTCATATGTATAGCCATATATATGCTGCATAATTTAATCTTTCTCAGTGCCTCAGTGTCTTTCAAGGCTTTTAGAAGACTTTGACCAATAATAATTATATCATAAATACAGATGATTAACATTAGGCTGTTTTGTACATATCAGAAAGTATATTTGTATATTTTTCATTTTATGAAAAACAGGCAGAAACTTAGAGTCCTTCTTTAAATAGATGTAATACATATTGCATAAGTCCAGCCAATTAAATGCTTCAAGATTACCAAGAGAAATACTCATCTGTTACCTAGAATGACAAAAACTTAATACAAATACAACATCATAAAGTAGGAGGTGAATTTACTTGTAATGGCACAGTCATGCTGGCTTTGGTCTTCCAAGCTACAGAATATTCAGTAGGTTTTGATAATAACTATAAAGGGATTGTTCAATCTTGAAAGATACAACAACCTTGAACTAAAAGGCATAAATCATCTTTCTTTGACCAGCACTTACACTTCCCCAAAGCAAGGATTTTATTGCTGTCATTCAATATGAACAACATGTCTTAAATCCCCTTCTTATCCACTCATCTCTTATTCAGATCTACTTGGGAAATGACAAGTTCCCTTTATATCCATCCCATATACAGTGCCTAGCTCCTGGCCCAATTTATGATTCCCAGTCCCTGGTCCAGTCATTGGTCTTAGTCTAACAACTGGCTCCATCTCTGCAAGACAGAATTCTGCAAGTATGACTGCGGCTGAGATAGAAAAGTAAATAGTCAGGATGCTGGTATAAGAATGAATGGAATCCAATGAATCAGGTTTGCATGTAATGAAAGTTAATTCACAGTAATCTGCTTGACCAGTTTTTCAAAGTATGAAGTCCTCAAGAACAGTACATTTTTCCAAAGCCCTTTTCTCCTGAGCCCACCAAATAGAACAAACATAGGCTTTCTCTTTACCAGACCATAAGTCCGTCTTTTATGCAGCATCCAGATTTCTCACTATTCAACTGACAACTCTTCCATCCCAATTTCATTTGATTTTCTTCTTCTCAGGAATCAGCATAATTCTTGACTCAACATTTTTCAGAAGCATATATCAATTAATCTTCATTAATAACTAACTTCATTTAGAAAAGTTTTTATTTTCATATACCCTTGAGCTAATTCTGAAAACCACTGGCTACTCATACATATAATTCCTCAGCTGGGTGTTTAACTGTTAGTTTCTGAACACATTGAACAAAACAGAGAAATCATCAGTCCGTATTCATGTCTGATCCTCCCTTCCCTAGTCTGGAATAAGCAATGGGCTTGTAAATTTTTATTGAAACTGATAGAGGAAGGTTGTATTTTTCTTATGTCTCCAAAAGAATCCCCTCCCCCAAAAAATATTGGTTGAAAGTTATAGTTGGTTAAAATTTTTTGTCAGTTTGCTTTAACTTTAAACCTATAAAATAAAAAAATATTCTCACCCAAAGCAAGATAGAGACAAATAGACAATTACAACATATTCTTGGTTTTGATGCATTCAACTTCAAATTTTTCACCCTTTCTGTACAATTGCTATGCTGAGAACCATTTTTTTGTTTCTGTTTAACATTCAGGACAAAGAAACGTACATGCCTATAGACCTATTTTGTCTAGAAATAAAAGTAATGAATGAGAGTCACATTTGAATAACAAGAGTGGACTAGACATGAGAGAATAGAACAAGCCTAGGCAGCTTCAATTCTCCATCTTAAAATTACTTACTATTGTTGAGAATAATAGAACATCAAAAGGATAAATTCAAAACTCAAATTAGTTCCTGTCCTCCCAGGAGAGACTGCCTGCCTGATTCTGATCTGTCTTTCATGAGTCGTTTCTCACTCAAAGTTACAATTTCAAGGGCTAGAGTGTCATTCCAATATGCAAAGGAGCATTGGCATTAATGAGAGTTATATTTAGAAATCCTTCTACTGTGAGATAGAATATAACATTAAACTGGTGAATTGTAAGGTCATGACAAGGACATATTGACAAGCTAAAGTTTCAAAACTATGTAAATTATCTACTTGGGTAATCACAGACTCTACAAATCTTCTGCTCAAATTAAGAGACAAGTTTGTTCATTTCTCCCACAACTCAGGATCTATCAGAATAGGGCTATGCTATATTCTGATAACAAACCCTCCCCAAATCTTACCAATTTATTTATAAAAGCCAAGGTCTATTTCTACTTCACACGACATGGCTGCCTTTACAGGTCTTCTCATTCTGAAATGGAAAGTGATTGAGAAGAACCCATCTCAAATGTTGCTAATCACTTTGACAATGGGAAAATATAGCTCTAGGGTGTGTTGCACCAGTGATTAACTGTTTCTGCCTAGAAACGACTCTCACTCTTCTCTAACAAGTCATTGGCTAAAACAAGCCATAGGCATGACAACCAACCATAATGGGGGGAGGGAGGTACACTCTCTCCAGGTATCCAGAGTAAAAGATGACCACCAGAGCAGTAGTCACAAGAACAAAAGTCCCTTAGAAACTTATTAATTAAAGGAGTCATGCAAATACAAAATATACAAATAAGTAAAGGAGGCATGTGCCCCACTGGAGTGAGGATATGGAGGAGATAACCAATGATGTGGTAGGGTAATGTGAGGGGAGCAAAATCAACCAGAAGGTCCATTTTAGACAAGCTGGTCAGTTGCCCAGATAAAGTCGACAGCAGATACAATTTTGATATTTTCCCATTGTCTTCCACTCAGGGAAATGTTAACCAAAACTACACGACTTGGCCAGGCCCACTTGTCTGAGTTGTTTCGTAACATGAGGTCCCAATAAAGAACATGGTGCTGCCACAGAACACCAACAAAGAGAATTCTGGAAGGACCAAAAGAGGGAGGAGAGGACCAGCCTCCCAGAGTCCTTTTCACTGGAATCCATCTTGGCTGAGCAATGCTACACACCCCCAGGAAGGACACTGAGTCAGAGTGACTGGCCAGAGACAACCTGGAAATGAACCCCCTTACTATAAAACCAGAGCTGTAAACCAGGTGGCACAGCAGTTCTCCTGGGTTCCCTTGCCTTGCTGCTCTCTGCCCAGGCCACCTCAAAGAGTTACTCATTTTTCCCTAGGTATCTCTCATGTATATGAGATATGTATGTTAACAAACTTCTGTTTGATTTTCTTTTGTTAATCTTTTATTATGGACATCTTAGTTAAGAACTCAGAAGAGCAGAGAAAAAAATATTTTTCTTCCCCTGTGGACTTAAAAAATATTCACAACCTAAAAGTTGAGAGGTATGTTTTATTCTGTGGAAATTTTTAAGACTGCAAGCCCAGAAGACAGCATCACAAGTAATCCTGAGACAACTGTTCTGAGGAGGCAAGGGGAAGAGCCAGATTATACAGAAGTTTTGCAACAAAGAGCAGGTAATCTGAATATCAAAAGATTGTTGTTAATTAAAAAAACCCAGATATTCCAAGTTAAGGAATTTAGTGCTTTTCTATGTATGGGAAGATGGAACATTCTGGGCTCAATGAAATCATTCCTTTGATATGAACCTCAGCTATCTGGGGTCAGTATCCTGTGTTTGCACATCTTGAATTTCTTTGCGGCTCACCATAGTGAGAGGCTACAGGCTTACGACTGCTAGATCACAGGTATTCTTCTTGAGTTCCCTCGGGGCTCACCAATTCACCATCTGTGATGACTGTAACATCCTTTGTTTATTGATATGGCAGGAAATATTCCATTCCTCACCCTGTATATGTATGGACTTCATCAATGAAATTCCTTCCCCCCATCCCACCTCCAGCGGCTTCTAGTTAGGTTCCTCTTCTGAGAGACACAAGGGTGAAATCAGAGAGAGGTACAAGAGTGAAGTCACCATATCTTTCCTGATGGGACTGCTGCTGGCTGACTGCATACCACAAGTATGGTCACAATTCCACAACTATAGCCAAGCAGCTCTCACTTCATGCATTCTCTTTCTGCCCACAGAAGTTAACCCTCACAGTTACTTCAGGCCCAAGAGTGGTAACTTCCAAATGTTTCTAGCCACTGGGTACTGCATTATCTGATGTGGTTTCCCTCATTGCTATGAACTGAATTGAGTCCCCACAAAACTCATATGAGAGGACACAGTGAGAAGGCAGACTTCTGCAAGCCAGGAAGAGAACCTTCATCACAACTTAACCATGCTGGCAACCTAATCTCAGACTTCCAGCCTCCAGAACTGGGAGAAAATAAATACTTGCTGTTTAATCCACCTTGACTATGGTATTGTGTTATGGCAGCCTGAGCAGTATTCGACACTAACCTATACTCTTATAATAATCCCTTTATTAAACTCTTCTCAAATTATCCCACACAAGCATCTCTTTTCCTGCTGAGATTCTTATTCATACAAAATATGTATTTTGAATTCTCATTTGTTTGCACCTATAATTTCTCTCCAACTTATAATTTCCTATATACATGACAGCTTAATTATGACTTAGAAAATTAGAACTAACTTTAGTTTTAAAGGGTAAAATATTTAAGCAAATATACCATTTATGTTTTATTTAAGGCACAATATAGCATAATTATTCAGAGAACAGGACTAGAGGTTTAGGCAGACTTGGCGTTCACTCCCATTTCTCTACATGGTAGCAGAGTTACTCTGCCAAGTGACTTCTCTAATATTCAAGTTCCTCATCTGTTAAATAATAATCACAATCTAAATTATACTCTAATTAAAAATAGATTGAAAAAAATCTTAAGAAAAGAATCACAATCTGTTTTATAACCAATATGATTATCATAGGGTTGCAATAATAGCCCAAAATGAAACAGAGAAAGCTATTACTATTAATCATTATTACTATTATACTCTTATCATTAATCCTTTTATGATATTGCTGTTTTGGTAAGCTCCTTGAAACCTGAGCATATCCATAGATACTAGTTCTCACAACCCTCAAAGCCCATGGGATTCTTACATCAAGGAGAATAGATTAGTAACCATATACGTGTTCCAAAGACAGCATGAACTAAGGCCAGGAGGCATCCTGCATTTTGCCTAAGAACATTCCCTTTAGAGGGGAAGTTAATCAATGCCTTATCACCCTTAATGAAGTTCTCATATTAAATGCAGGACACTTGATACAATTTACTTTAATTAATTACTTTTCTATGCTTAGAGAAAGTGCTTGAGGAATTATTTGTTCTGCCTGAACATTCTCTTTTTATCTTTTTTGTCTGCTGCCACTTCAGACATGGATATGTCTGGAAGAGAGAGCTGAAAAATACTAACAAGCACCAACTACTACCTCAGCGACTAACGTAAGACTTATTCACACATCACTTAATTTTTCTTTAATAACATAGAATTTTCTATGGCTCGGCCAATAAGCATCTTATAGGAAAGTCAAGTTAGGCTCTGCAGTCTGCACATATTATGAGCCTCTGCAATAGGAAAAAAGATTTCTCAGCAGGCAGGCTGAATCATGAAAAGTCTGAAAACCAACAGTTCATGCAACAAGGTTATGCAACAAGGAAAGTTTAGCTTTTTAAATCCAATACTCAAAAATAATTTCTAATAAATTGCTGCTATGCATGACCTTAAAAGATATCTAATCAACTCAACTTCCAAGATGAGAATATTAAACAAATGAGAGGTATGACCTTGATCAAGTTCCTTAGCCTCTCTGATTTTTAGATACCTCTTTAAAATGGGGCAAAAAAATGGAACACAGACCAAGGGCTGATGAGAGAATGAATGAAATAAGGCATACAGACTACAGTTTCCTGACGTACAGAAAAACACTCAGTTATTGTTGGATATATGCGTGTGTGTGTGTGTATACTCAATCACTCAGTTACATCCGACTCTTTTCTGCCCCATGGACTGTAGCTTACCAGGCTCCCCTGTCCATCGGATTTCCCAGGGAAGAATACTGGAGTGGGTAGCCATTTCCTTCTCCAGGGGATCTTCCAATCCAGGACTCAAACCAACCTCTTGCATCTCCTGCATTGGCAGGAGGATGCTTTACCACTATTGCTACCTGGGAAGCCCAGTTGTTCGATAGGCTATTATTATGATATCTTATATCAATTCTAGTACACTATCAATCCTACTACACTATGATCCATTGCCATTTAGAAAATTTGACTCATCTTACAATAAAAATGGGCTACTCATATTGCTATGTGACTACTCCTTCAGTTTAAAGCTTTCAAATAAACATTTGCATCCCAAGAAAGATTTGACAGTTTTCAGTTTCCCATGTGGGTATGTCCATGAAGATCATTGGCTTATTAAATAACTCCATTCTGATAAGCAACAAAGCTTTTCTGGCCAATCACAATCTAGACTATAATAAAACTAACATAAATTTCACCTTAAAAAGCTTGGAGAAATAGGGAAACCAGGTTTTAAACATTAAATATTAAGTATCTACTAATTTGCCCAGGTATTCATTTTAACTGTGAAGTTTATAACTTTAAAAAATGATCCAGCAAAAATTAATGAATTAACTAATAAAGAAGTTCTCCTTCATATTTTGAGGTTTCTGAGTTTTACGATTTGCATTTGTTGTTGTTCAATCACTCAGTCATGTCCGACTCTTTCTGACCCCATGGACTGCTGCACACCAGGCTTCCTTGTCTCTCACCATTGCCCAGAGCTTGCTCAAACCCATGTCCATCAAGTCTGTGATACCATCCAACCATCTCATCCTCTGTCGTCCCCTTCTCCTCCTGCCTTCAGTCTTTCCCAGCATCAGGGCCGTTTCAGATGAGTCAGCACTTTGCATCAGGTAGCCAAAGTATTGGAGCTTCAGCTTCAGCATCAGTCCTTCCAATGAATATTTAGGACTGATTTCCTTTAGGATTGACTGGTTTGAACTCCTTGCAGTCCAAGGAACTCTCAAGACTCTTCTCCAAGACCACAGTTCAAAAAGATCAATTCTTCAGTGCTCAGCCTTCTTTATGGTCCGACTCTCACAACCATACACAACTACTGGAAAAACCATAGCTTTAAATAGATGGGCCTTTGTCAGCAGGTAATGTCCCTGCTTTTTAAAATGCTGTCTAGATTTCTCACAGCTTTTCTTCAAAGGAGCAAGTATCTTAATTCATGGCTGTAGTCACCATCTACAGTGAATTTGGAGCCTAAGAAAATAAAGTCTCACACTGTTTCCATTGTTTCCCCATCTATTTGCAATGAAGTGACGGAACCAGATGCCATATTACTTTTTTGAATGTGGAGTGCTAAGCCAGCTTTTTCACTCTCCTCTTTCACCTTCACCAAGAGGCTCTTTAGTTCCTCTTCACTTTCTGCCATTAGTGTGCTGTCATCTGCATATCTGAGCTTATTTATATTTCTCCCGGCAATCTTGATTCCAGCTTGTGCTTCATCCAGCCTGGCATTTCGCATGATGTAATCTGCATATATGTTAAATAAGCAAGGTGACAATATACAGCCTTGACATACTCCTTTCCCAATTTGGAACCCAGTCTATTGTTCCATGTCTGGTTCTGTTGCTTGTTGACTTGCACACGTTTCTCAGAAGGCAAGTAATGTGGTCTAGTGTTCCCATCTCTTTAAGAATTTTCCATAGTTGTGATACATACAATCAAAGGCTTTAACATAGCCAATGAAGCAGAAGTAGATGTTTTCTGGAATTCTCTAGCTTTTCTGTGATTCAGTGGATGGCGGCATTTTGATCTCTGATTCCTCTGTCTTTTCTAAATTCAGCTTGCAAATCTGCAAGCTCTTGGTTCACATAATTTTGAAGCCTAGCTTGAAGGATTTTGAGCATTACCTGCCTAGCATGTGAAATGAGTTTAGTTGTGCAACAGTTTGAACACTTTTTGGCATTGCCCTTCTTTGGGATTGGAATGAAAACTGACCTTTTCTGGTCCTGTGGCCACTGCTGAGTTTTCCAAATTTGCTGGCATATTGAATGCAGTACTTTAACAACATCAGCTTTTAGGATTTGAAATAACTCAGCTATAATTTCATCACATCCACTAGCTTTGTGCATTGTGATGCTTCCTAAGGCCCACTTGACTTGGCACTCCAGGATATCTAGCTCTAGGTGAGTGATCACAACAGCATGATTATCTGGATCATGAAAAGCTTTTTTGTATAGTTCTTCTGTATATTCTTGCTATTTCTTAATATCTTCTGCTTCTGTTAGGTCCATACCATTTCTGTCCTTTATTGTGCCCATCTCTGCATGAAATGTTCCCTTGTTATCTCTAATTTTCTTGAAGAGATCTCTAGTTCTTTCCCATTCTATTGTTTTCCCCTATTTCTTTGTATTGATCACTTAGGAAGACTTTCTTATCTATCCTTGCTATTCTTTGGAAGTCTGCATTCAGACAGGCATATCTTTCCTTTTCTCCTTTGCCTTTAGTTTCTCTTCTTTTCTCAGCTATTTGTAAGGCCTCTACAGACAACCATTTGCCTTTTTGCATTTCTTTTTCCTGGAGATGGTTTTGATCACCTCCTATACAATGTTATGAACCTCCATTCATAGTTCTTCAGGCATTCTATAGGACCTAATCCCTTGAATCTATTTGTCACTTCCATAGCATAATCATAAGGGATTTGATTTAGTTCACACCTGAATGGCCTTCTGGTTTTCCTTATTTTCTTCAATTTAAGTCTGAATTTTCCAATATTATTTTTTAATAATTCCAAAATACATTTTCAAAAACATTTTTTAAATGAGGAAGGGTTATAATCCCAAGGAGCCTACTATATAAAGAAATGTTTCTGAAGTGGATTCACTCATGCCAGACAGTTGGGTTGTCCTCAGACAGTTCACAATCCAGTTTTTACTTCCCCAAACAGGACCCAAAATGTAAGGAAATAAGCAGATGATATTCTAGCCCTTTTCAATATTTTTTAATTTTTTAATTTTCTTTGGAAAGAAGAGAAATGTCTTAAGACAAAAGTAACTATTTCTGCTTGGAAGTTAATTGTAGTTATGTAACTTAAGGAATAAAGGCTGTCATATAAAACCACAGTTCAAGCAAAGTTGGGATGCTAGTCAAGATAGTCCACTTCTACAGTGAAATCTAAAACTGGATGAATTGTGAGCTTTCCTATAAGATCAGAATTAAAAAGAGGATGTAATATTGATTTTCCCAGGATAAATGTTCACAAGACAAATTCTCAGTATTTCACCATGAGTAAATCCCTCACACCTACACCCATTCTCAGCTGGAGTTAACAACTAGAGAATTAACAAAGTGACTGTCCCTCAAAGGCTGTGAAATAAAAGGGCTCAATATAGGATCCTTTAAAACAATTTTAAAACCTCCTGAATGTAGGCTGTTCCACAGGATAACCTTCCTGGACTCTTCAAAAGTCAATGTCATGAGAAACAACCACACACATCAAAAAAAGATTTTATTTTTTTTTTATTTTTTTATTTTTTGTTTTTTTTTGTTTGTTTGTTTTTTAATTTTAGTTTTTTATTTTTTAAATTTTAAAATCTTTAATTCTTACATGCATTCCCAAACATGAACCCCCTCCCACCTCCCTCCCCATAACATCTTTCTGGGTCATCCCCATGCACCAGCCCCAAGCATGCTGCATCCTGCGTCAGACATAGACTGGCGATTCAATTCACTTGATAGTATACATGTTAGAATAAACAGAAGCACATCTATTAAACAGCTAAAATGTATAAAAACTTATTTTACATAATTAGCCTCTAATTAAAATAAATAAATTTATATTAAAAAAACTTATTTTGCAAAGTGTTGGCAAAGAGGAATGGGAATGCACATATACTGCTACTGAAAATGTTAAATAGTACAACCACCTTGGAAAACTGTTTTGCAATTTCTTCAAAAATTAAATATACATCTGCTACATGATTCAGCCATTTCAAACCTAGAAATATACCCAAGACAGAAAAAAAGCATATGTCCATACAGAGACTGGCACACAAATATTCCCAGCAACTTTATTTGAAACAATCAAAACACACAAACAACCCAGGTGTCCATGAACAAGTAAACGGATAAATGGCTTGCAATTGATAGATCCACAAAATGGAATGCTCTGCAGCAATAAAAGAATGAACTACTAATATATGCAAAAGACATGAAGGAATCTCAAAATAATGATGCTGGAGTCAGACACAAAATGGTACCTACTGTATGACTCCACTTATATGAAATGTGAGAAAATGTCACTAATCTCTAGTAACAAAAAGATCAGCTGTTGCCTGGGGGGTGTGAAGGGGAAGCAAAGAGAGGACACAAGGGAATGATTAGAGAGGGGAATGAAGCTTGAAGGATGATGTGTATGTTCACTGTCTTGATTGTGGTGACAGTTTCATAGTGCAAACAAGTCCAAACGTTTAAATTTACCAAATTGTACAGTTTAATGTGTATACTTTCATGTCAATTATACTTCAGTTTTTAAAAAAATGATATCTTTAGAATAAAAAGACTGAAAAGCCATTACAATGTGTGATCATTCACTGGACCCTTCTTTTAAAAATCTTATAATTGTAGGACATTGAGGAACTTTATCTATGGATTACATAGATGTATAGAATTCAGGACTTTTTTCTTAGGTAAAACTACAGTAGTCTAAGAGATTCACTCAAAAAGGTTTAGGATGAAGAGCTGATTTCTACAGATTAAATAAAATAAAAAATACTGAGAGAAAGGAAGAGAAGCAGTAAATGTGATACAAAACTACCTTCTAAATCTAGGTTAAAGCTAAATAAATGCTTATTTGACAATTCTTTTAATTTTTATATTTTTTGAAATTTGTCATAATAAATGGATTAATACCCTACACTATTTTCTTTCATTTCATTCTTGTCTTCATTCAGGAAGCAATAACACTCAGTAGGGAGTATTTTTTAAATACCCTCCTATGTAGCAGAAAACAATAGCCATAAAATCTTCAATCATTTAATTGGTAAAAATTTATTTTCTTTTTGAGATCTCTCCACAGATGACAGCATAGGTTGTTAATAAAGCAACTAACAATAATAATGATCACAGCAGTGAACTGCCATTGGCACTAACCATGTTCTACAGTCTTCACATGCATTTGAGCTCTCTCACCTCTCTTAATATAATTCACTTAACAATCTGATACTGTAGATACTACTATCGTCATCCCTATATTGCAGATGAGAAAACAACACAAAGAGAGTTAACTAGCTTACCCAGAGTTACACGGGATAATAGGAGGAGTGGGTGCTCAAGACCAGCAGTCTGAGACTAGAGCTTGTGCTCTCAAGTTTGAGGTCACAGATTACAATGCCACTAAGTACAGGCCAAAAGGGAATGACTAGGTAGGAACTCTGACAAATTGGTGCATGTGTCCCCTGCTTCTTGGCCAATATTGCCATGTGCGTGGATTTTTTCAAGAAAAGCCAGAAATACAGATTTTTAGGTGAAGTGTCATGCTGCTTTTGTTTGATTACTGGTTTCTTTACATTCATGACATTCCTTTTTAATAAACAGTGCTGTTAAAAAAGCAAAACTTTTTAAAGAATTCATTTGGCCTGTACATGCCGGTTTGCAATCTATGGCAAAACAATTAAAGTCCCTTAGCACTGTGGCTTTAAGAAATAATTAGGAATTCCCCCCAAAAAATCTCTTTTGAGGATTCATGATCCAAACTGTTGATTCACAAACTGTCCCTCATATATGGAGGGCACAGATAGACCAAAGAAAGAGGCAGGTCACTCCAGATGGTAGGCAGCTGTTAAAATAAGCAAGGGAGCCCTTTCTGCCTCTACTGCTGCCACGGTGCCTATGAAAAAGCTTGTGGTGAAGGTGGGGCAAAACAAAGAAGCAGGTCCTGAAGTTTACTCTGGACTGTACCCAGCTTCCCAGGTGGCACTAGTGGTAAAGAACCTGCCTACCAATGCAGGAGACTTAAAAAATGTGGGTTAGATCCCTGGGTCAGGAAGATCCCCTGGAGAAGGAAATGGCAACCCAGTCTGGTATTCTTGCCTGGAGAATCCCATGGACAGAGGAGCCTGGTGGGCTACAGTCCATGGGGTTGCAAAGAGTCAGACACAACTGAAGCGTACCCACCCTGTAGAGAAGACAGAAACATGGATGTCACCAGTTTTGAGCAGTTTCTTCAGGAGAGGATCAAGGTGGACGGAAAAGCAGACAATCTGGGCAGCAGTGTCGTAACAATCAAAAGAAGCAAGATAAAAATAAGAAGAAGAAACAAGAGCAAGATCACTGTAACTTCTGAAATGCTCTTTTCCAAAAGGTATTTGAAATATCTTAACAAAAACTGTTTGAAGAAGGATAATCTACATGATTTGTCACTCATAGTAGCTAACAGCAAAGTTACAAATTGCACTGTTTCCTCATTAATCAAGATGAAGAAGAGGAAGAAGAGGATTAAAACTCAATCTGGAATATTTGGATAAGTTTTTAAATAAAATTTATCAAGCAAAAAAAAAATTACCAAGGGAACTTACAGAGAAGATTTGTCTTGAGGGACTGTAAGATGAGTAGCTCTCTGCACCTGCTTATAAAGAGCTTATATAGAGGCCTTTTTCATTCCAATCCCAAAGAAAGGCAATGCAAAAGAATGCTCATACTACCACACAATTGCACTCATCTCACATGCTAGTAAAGTTATGCTCAAAATTCTCCAAGCCAGGCTTCAGCAATACATGAACTGTAAACTTCCAGATGTTCAACCTGGTTTTAGAAAAGGCAGAGGAACCAGAGATCAAATTGCCAACATCCGCTGGATCATGGAAAAAGCAAGAGAGTTCCAGAAAAACATCTATTTCTACTTTATTGACTATGCCAAGCCTTTGACTGTGTGGATCACAATAAACTGTGGAAAATTCTGAAAGAGAAGGGAATACCAGACCACCTGACCTGCCTCTTAAGAAACCTATATGCAGGTCAGGAACCTACAGTTAGAACTGGACATGGAAAAACAGACTGGTTCCAAAGAGGAAAAGGAGTCCGTCAAGGCTGTATATTGTCACCCTGCTTATTTAACTTCTATGCAGAGCACATAATGAGAAATGCTGGTCTGGAAGAAGCACAAGCTGGAATCAAGACTGCCGGGAGAAATATCAATTACCTCAGATATGCAGATGACACCACCCTTATGGCAGAAAGTGAAGAGGAACTAAAAAGGCTCTTGATGAAAGTGAAAGAGGAGAGTGAAAAAGTTGGTTTAAACCTCAACATTCATAAAACGAAGATCATGGCATCCGGTCCCATCACTTCATGGGAAATAGATGGGGAAACAGTGGAAACAGTGTCAGACTTTATTTTGAGGGGCTGCAAAATCACTGCAGATGTTGACTGCAACCATGAAATTAAAAGATGCTTACTCCTTGGAAGGAAAGTTATGACCAACCTAGATAGCATATTCAAAAGCAGAGACATTACTTTGTCAACAAAGGTCCGTCTAGTCAAGGCTATGGTTTTTCCAGTAATCATGTATGGATGTGAGAATTGGACCATAAAGAAGGCTAAGCGATGAAGAACTGATGCTTTTGAACTGTGGTGTTGGAGAAGACTCTTAAGTCCCTTGGACTGCAAGGAGATCCAACCAGTCCATCCTAAAGGAAATCAGTCCTGGATATTCATTGGAAGGACTGATGTTGAAGCTGAAACTCCAATACTCTGGCCACCTGATGCGAAGAACTGACTCACTAGAAAAGACCCTGATGCTGGGAAAGATTAAAGGTGAGGAGAAGGGGATGACAGAGGATGAGATGGTTGGATAGCGTCACTAACTTGATGGACATGAGTTTGAGCAAACTCTGGGAGTTAGTGTAGGACAGGGAAGCCTGGCATACTGCAGTCCATGGGAATGCAAAGAGTCCGACACAAATGAACAACTGAACTGAACTGAACTGAACTGAAGTTAACTTCAGCACTGGCAGTGCCAAGTAAAGTTCATAGTAACAGTAATGTCTAAGCACTTACTATTTGCAAGATATTAAGTCAGGCACTCTCTGAACACCATCATCATAGAGCCATTTCACAGATGGAGAAACTGAGTCAGAATGAATTTATATGCCTGTGGTCAAGAGTTTATCTTTAGTAGATGTAGCACCTAGGATTCAAATCCAGATGTCATTCCAGTGCCTGAGTTTTTTTTCTATGGCTTTGTATCTCAAAGAGCAAAGGTTTGTGGTGAAGAGGAGAGAAATGAGAATTAGGAAAGAGAACTAAACTTTCAGAGCAGAGATGGATACCTCTCTATCCTTTGCTCCAGCCCCCAGCCTGCCAAAAAGACTGAGCTATTTCTCACAGGCTTACCTAGTATCTTTACTTCAGAATCAGCCGGGGAGATAATTTAAAATGCAGATTTCTGGGCCCCACTCCAACCCTAATAAATTTACATCTCTAAGGCAGAGACCATCAATGTGTATTTTTAATTGCTCTTCCAAAGTGAATGTTCTCCAGGTAAACCTCTGGATTTGATGATTCAAAAAGGACCGAGGCAGAGTGTAAAAATCTTGAACAGAAATTTAAAGGCAGAAGGAGACTTTTTAAAGTTGCAACACAGAAGGGAGCTTTTGCTGTCAGACATATAATTTTTAATTCTCTAAGAGAACAATTATTATCGACAAACATCTGAAGGAAATGTAAGTCATTTATTTTATATATTTTGACATCTGAAGAAAATGACAAGCTGGAGGGAAAAACAGGTTTAAGTTTGGCAGCAATTAGTTAATTTGTGACTGATTATTAAAAAATAATATATGCACTCTGTGCTTCTCCAGAGGGGAGAGTTACAAATTATTATGGTGGTTGTTGCTGCTGCTGCCATTGCTGGTGTTACTGTTGTTTTTAAAAGATTGCAGCCTTCAGATGTTTTGAATATTAATATTATTTGAGGTTGTCAGGTTGCCATAGCTACCTTGGTTCCCTTCTGCCAGCAGGACGTGATGCCCTGGGAGTTAGAATTGAGTCCGCAATATAACCGCAACCTGGGAAGCTGCCTCACTTTTTCCCGCAACTCCACATCTTGCTGTTCAGATACACTGACCAAATTGCAGCTGCCTCCAGCCTGCCAGCCTTCTCACGCCTGTGTTTTCTCCACTCAGTTGTCCTCCCCATCTCCCCTCCATTCCTCTAGGAGCCCTTCACTGGGCTCTTTTAAACCCTTGGACATGGATTCTCACTCAACCCTTCTGGTAACACTTCTACCTTCTCGCCTAAGCTGAAACCTGGCTTTTCCCAGATAATCATAGCACTGAGCTCTCATGTACACAGACACTGGTGATGTCATGTTTCCCCGCTAATCCACCCCTAGTTCCATCTTCCCCAAATCTTAGGGGTGAGAAGTAGATCAGTATCAATCTCAGTGTTTCTGCTGCTTCTGCTGACTCACCATTTTCATTCCAGGACCCCGCCCTCCTTTGTACTTCCTCATCTGGTCATGCCATCCTCCTCTGGTCTCCCTCTTTGTCTTCTAACCTCTGGGGGACCTCCAGGCTTTCGGGTCAGTCCTGTCCCCTCACCCGCACTGAGAGATTACACAGGACTACACTAGACCCCGGCCACTGCCACGCTGCCTCCTCTACTCTGAAGCTGCTACAGTTCCAGCTTCAGTTCCATCTCTTGCTGGTTTAAGTTTCACCTGCAGGCCCTGAGCCAGTGCTGCCAGCACTGATCGCTTTTCCTACAACTTGACTGCGTTCTTTTTACAACCCCAAAGCAACAGGGTGTGGTACTTTAAGAATTTGGTGTCTGGATTAAACCCCACAGGCAAAGTCCTGGCTTTACCACTTACTACTTCTACGGTTCGGGAAAAGCTAAGGAATCTTTCCAGGCCTCAACTTCCTCATCCATAGAATAACCATAATATCACCTATTTCACAAGGCTGTTATCAAGACTGAAAAAGAAATCTCCTTTGCATAATTTAGACTGTTTGAAGGTAAGAGAAAACTCAACTCACACTAGCATAAGAAACAAGTATTTTATTGGCTCATTTTCCTCAAAGTCCAGAGCAAAGATAGGCTTCAGGCTGGGACTGATTCAGTGGTTCAGCCACAGAACAAGGACATTATCTCTCCCTCTGTCCTAAGTGTCAGATTCAGTTTAAGACTGGTTCACCCTCATGGCTGTAAGAAACTATCATTGGGTTATATGCTTCCTCACCCAAAGCCAAAAAAGTGAAAAAAATGATCATTTCCAAAAGCTCTCCCAGAGCAGTAACAGAACTTTTCCAGACATTCTCAGGAAACCTCTCAGGTCTCATTGTCCAGATGCAAAAAACAACTCCATTCCTGAGCCAATGCCTGAGGCAGAGGAATTACTAATTGGCTCAGACCTGCTCAAATGGACCAATCACTGTAGCATAGAGAAGAGATTACAAATACTGGAAAGTATTTATCTGCCTATAAACTGTACATTAAATATGAGATAATGGAGAAGGGAATGGATGCTGGGGAAATGACCTAACACCCACTGCACAGAGTCAACTCCTTGGCTAACAATGGGCAATTAGTAAACACTATGCTAACATCAGCATGTATTATTAAGTCTTTTTTACCTTTGAGGACTGCTTCTGATTCTTCTTTGTATTATCACTTATTATTCACATGATTGTTTCTCTATACTCAAGCTTCTCCTATCCTCAAGCTTGTCAATCCTTAAGGCAGTGTGCTTTACTGATTTTTACTGGCGGCTTCCCAGGTCCCAAATTCTGTACATAGCAGAATGCATAAGAAAAACTGAGCTTCAGTAAATGCTAATTAAATACATGAATAGACGATAAAAATGGTTCTACCCAGTGACAAAGCCTCTCTGGCGGGAGTTAAAGATTATTCAATGTTCCTATGCCCTTCAGTAAAGAACAACTTAATACATTGAACAAATATTCTTTCTTGTACAAATAATACTACTAACCCACCACTGATTATCCAGGCACACAGAGTGGATGTCTTTGCTATTTTCTAACTGATCAGTAACAGCTTATTCTTTACCACAACTACACACAATTTACCCTTTCTCAGGTTTCTTTCACAGTAACTTTTGAAGTAGGTGACTCCATTTAACCGAACTATATGCAATACAAAGAATACTGTGAGACACGTGATTTACTTTGGTCACGGTACCCTCATAATGAAAGCTAAGGAAGCTTCAAGTCGGTATGTTTTAACTAAGAGTTATATGTCTCAAAACCACAAATTACCAGGAAAAACTCCCATACTACACAGCACAAAATTATAAGATATTTACATAGGAAAAAAATTTCCCTGTTCAGATTATTATTTAAAATGTCCCATTTTCCATAAAATGGACTTCAATTTTAAACCCATATAGATATATGCCTTATTCTGCTTTGTTTTTTTCTCTTAGTAAATAAAATTACTTCCAAAGAAGTTTATTTTAATGCTTTTAAAATTAGGTAATATTAGCAATTCCATACAGAGAGGCATTGGCAACCCACTCCAGTACTCTTGCCTGGAAAATTCAATGGATGGAAGAGCCTGGTAGGCTATACTCCATGGGGTCGCTAAGAGTCAAACAAGGCTGAGCGACTTCACTTTCACTTTTCACTTTCATGCATTGGAGAAGGAAATGGCAAACCACTCCAGTGTTCTTGCCTGGAGAATCCCAGGGACAGAGGAGCCTGGTGGGCTGCCATCTATGGGGTTGCAGAGAGTCGGACACGACTGAAGCGACTAAGCAGCAGCAACAGCAGCAGCAATTCCATAATAATGCAACTTAATGTAATTTTTAGATAGATGTGGTAAACGGCTCAGTATTTTTAATTTTTTTTAATTTTTTTTAATTTTTTGTATTTCTTTTAAAGACTGCAGGATTCCAGAATTTTATTATTACCTGAAAATTATCTGACTTAAGAAAACTTGAAAATGTCTTTGAGGGAAGAAAAGCATGTGGGAGACTATGAAACATACTGGCAGCCTAACAGTAAAATATGGAGAAATACGGATTCCCTATCTTTTAACTGAGAGGCTGTAGCAATGAAGAACCTTTACTTCTTGTCTGTGGAGACCATGCAGTGAATTTTAAGAGTGAAACCTGATGAAAGAGTAAAACAAGAAATGTTCAGAGAATATAAAGTAGTCAAACTAGCTGAACTTCATGTAAAAGATAGTAATAAATTTAAAATCGTAATTATAGCACATGAGTTCAATCCAGATAATACTACATATATAAAGCTTTCTTACACATTTTATATCTAATTACCAACATGCATGACCGGTCACGTTTTTATTTCACGTGCCTCTTAAAACAGCCACCTTGCTTATCTCTAGCCACAAGCTTTTCACCATCCAATACAAAGTAAAGCCCCAGAAAATAATGAAACAACAGGATGGATAGCTAATGCAGTGAACAGTACTATATCCCCAAAGAATTGGATGCCTGACGCAACTCCATGGAGTAGATATTGTTACCTGAGGCCATGATGTTAAACGATCTTTCTTTTTGCTTCCAAGTATTGGAAATCGGGTCCCAAAACACCTGATTGCACTGTAATGTGAGGTCTAGCCAATAACTCTCTTTCCCAAAGCAAAATCCAGCAGAGAAAGTGGGCACCATTAATTTCACACATCTAGCTAAACAGCCACAAAGCTGTGTGATGTAAGTTATCCTATTATCTCTGTTGGATTTGGGTGATGAATCACTCCAGTGAAGCTTCTGGTGTTTCCCCAGTGATCAGCCTGCTTGGTGGAGCAATCAAAGTTCATTCAAACCCATACAGTCTCCACTCTGGCTTCTTGGAAAACCCTAAGTACAGAAATAATTTAGAATGCAACCAATAAAGCAGAAAGAGCCCTAACCTCAGTCATGTTTACAAATGAACTCTTTGAGATGCTCAATATCACTCAATATTTAAAAGGAAAAATTAAATACCTTTTTTGTCCATAAAATTTGAATACTATGAATTTTTTAATGTCTCATTTGTCAGTAGGTAAATTGATGCACTCTTGATGGATTTAAATTTTAAACATGCATACACTTTGAACCAATAATTCCATTTCTATAAATGTATCCCTACAAAAATGTTCACAGACATATGCAAAAAATATTACAGTGTTGAATAAGTAGCTACATTTATTATAGTAAATCCATGCAATAGAATGTCTTGAAACCTTTAGAAAAAATAGGGTGAATCTATATAGACACTGATATGGAAAATAGCCCAATTTTATTACAGAGTGAGGAGAAGCAGTTTGATAACAAATCTATAACATGATTCCATTTTCACATTATGAAATTCTATTTGTGAAAAGGTTGTATACATATTTTTTCCTTGTATACATATAAATTTCTGGATGTACTCACCAAATACACACAAAAAAATGATAGTCTGTGGAGTGGGAGGAGGGTCATTGTTGGATACAACAGGACCTTAACTTTTCATTGAAAATTTGAAAATTTTTACCATGAGAAGGGCAAGAAATTCTCTTCTCCAATGTCTTGGTTATATGAGGGTGAATATAGATGATATAAATGTCCAGCATAAAGAAACTGTCAGACATCAGGAACCCATGACTGTTGGTTTTCCCATTCAAACATGAGTGTTTATGCACACACACACACACACACACACACACACAACTCACTCCTTTCCGACACCTTCTGAACCCTGACATCATTTTACATGCCACCATTCTTACCATATGTCTCCATTATCTTTTGGATATCCTTATTTCCACAGAGAATTGAAGAAAAGCAGCATGGGGAGATGATTTAATTTGGACATTGTTGTCCCCTAATACCTAGCTTAAGTTTTTTCAAAAGAGAAAGGCAGTATTTTATTTTCCATTTTCAAAACAGAGGGAAATAAAATGTTCCCAGGTACTATCAGTGACATAGGAAAATGCTTCATCCTGCTCCCTACTTCAATCAATCTTAAAAGAAATACTGGGTGGGAACACTTAAAACATGCCTTGACTGTTATTGAAAACCACAAGAATGATGAAACTTTATGCATAATGATGTTGAAATAACCCTCTGTGAATTGTGGGGATTCTGACAGGCAGTGAGATTTATGACTCCTTTCCTCCATTCCAAATCACAGAAACAGTAAAGAGAGTAAAAAGCTAATTTCCAGGTCAATCATCTCCAAAATAGATGTTGATTTTGCCACAAGCCAGTGGCAAAGAAAGCTTGAATAAGCATCCTCAACATATTTTTACTTATTTATAGATCATATAATCACATCATTGTACTAATAATTTAAAACAGCAAATATAAAAGTAGAAATTAAAATGGATAAAATTTAAAATATATAGAAAATCAAGCATCTAGTATTTTCTTCCCACATTCACCCAATGAGATACTATTCAAATAGCTCAAATAGCAGCAATCATGGTGACTCATACATAATTAAGAAATTTACATTCATAGTATCACTCAATATAATAATGAGTTGTTATACCAATGAAAAAGTTTCAGGACATGCTTTCAGCTGAAATGCCTCCTCAGAAGGACTAGGAGTATGTTATTTAATTGAGAAAATAAATAATTCTACGTAATTTGTTGTGAGTTGGGGGAGAGTATAAAACAAAGAGGTCTCCTTCCCAAAATGTCAACAGTGCCAGGTTTGAGAAACTTTGCTCTAAAGAAGTCATCAGTGGTATGTCAAAAAGGACTATCAGATGAGTTCATTAGCACTGTTTGTGGCTGTTTCATAATCTGAGACTCATTAAATTACATTGTATCCATTCACTGGAATGCTGTAAACGTTAAAATTATGTTGTTCAAGAATTTCTAAGACTATGAAGAAATGCTCATTATAGTTATCCTAAAATAACATATTTAGCATGATCAGAGCATTGTAAAAGTATACACACACTTGTGTATAGTACTGGAAAATACTTCGAAAGAGTACCAACCAAAATATTAATATCATTTATTTTACCATTTATCTCTGAAGAGTGGTAAGGAGTTCATGTGAAAGATACTTCACAATTAATGTCATTATAAATATCTACACTATTTATCAGTTGATATAAGCCATTACCTCAAAAGCTATACAAGCTTCCTAAGCATGTAAGACTTTCTACCCTCTCTTTTCAGAATGTGTCAATGGAAGAGTTTTACTTCCTGACATCCAGTTCTTTTCTGGTAGAAAAGAGGACCTGCAGGTGTCCCTCACCAGGTGCCTTTGTGATGGCAGCAGGCAGAGTACACTGGGTATTTTTGTTCAGTGCCGAAATAGCACCTACTATTCTCATTCCTTCTCTTTAAAAGCCGTCATTGTTATCCTATGATTCAAAGGTAGAATTACTCGCTTCCACCCACATCAAAAACAGTATGGTCATGACACTCTGCAAATTCAATAAATGTTTCCAACATCATGAACACTCATCCCCAGTTGAGAAGGTTTTCTGAGTAAGAGGCATTATGATATCATCTGCTATGCAGCCTTATAGCTTCCATATTGGGATTTAAAGTGCTGGTGTTGCCAATAAACTACTGCTATTTTAGTGACCAATAGCCTTATGTGAAGAAGAAAGCAAAATGGCAACAAGTTCTCATAAATAACACAATATTTATATCAACCAACAAAACTGACTAGTTTTGCTCACCAGTATAACTGAACTTCTAATCTTCACTGGAAAGAAAGGGAAGGTCGGTAGTAGGGATGGGGAGAAGTAGGGAACTATTTGGCCACTTTATTTGATGTCAATATAATACAATTAGAAATTTAAACATTTTACAGTAAAGGAAAAAAGAAAAAACCTCTCCAAAAGAGATAGATATAGATTTACAGAAGAATTCCAAATAATTTGAGTAGACACTGCCCTCCTCAAGGAGGTGGAGCTCAACTCCCACCCCTGAATGTGAGCTGCTTGGTGACTTGCTTCCAAAGATTAAGAGTGTGGAAGGATGAAAAAAGCAACTTCAGAGTGGAGATCCGGATAAGTCCTACCCCTCTCAGTGGATCAAGGTTAACATGATTATCAGTGATAAGTTATGCTCACAGTACACTCTCTTGATACGATATAATGACAATGGCGTTTTATGCCTATGATCTTCCTTCCACAACCGTATACTAATCATGGGAAAAAGCTTCAAACAAACCCAAAATGAGAGACACTCTATAAAAAAAGCTTGATGTCAAAACTGTTAAGGCCATCAAAAAACAAACAAACAAACAAACAAAAACCCCAAAACAAGCAAATAAACAAAAACCCCAAAACAAACAAATACACAAGAACAGAAAGTCTGAGAAACTATCATAGACCCGAGAAGGGTAAGGAGATATGTAACTGGTTACAGATATGAATGATTCTGTAACAGGAAAAGGGTAGTATTGAAAATCTATTAAAATTTGAATAAAGTATGGAGATTAGTTAGTAGTAATGAACTGATGTTGGTTCCTTAGTAACAAATGTATTGCAGTAATATAAGATGTAAATAATAGGAAAAACTTGGTGAAGAGTAAATGGGAACTCTCTACAATATTTTTACAAATTTTCCATAAATCTAACACTATTTGAAAATTAAAATTTATTTAAACAAAAATAAATTTAAAATTATAGCAAAAAAAAAGTCTTGTTAGAATTTTTTTAAATTCTAGGTAAACTAAACTTTAAATCTGGAATTAATTAGATAACAAAAGGAGAACAAAAATCATTTTATGCTAGCAAACTCAATAACTAAGATGAACAAATTTCCTGAAAAATGACAACTTATCATGACTGAAACAAAACAGAAAATATGAATTCTCCTATTAAATAAAATAATTGAATTCATTACTAAACATCATCCCAAACTTTAGGCTGAGATAGTTTGACTAATGCAGTCTGTCACACATTTAGGGAAAATATAACACAAATCTCATACTAACTTTATCATAAATTAAAAAGGCAAAAACACTTCTTATTTTATGAGACTAACATAATCTTAATAGCAAACCTGATAAAGATGATAAAAAAAGAAAAACACAAATAATATCTCTTCTTTTTTAAGTCAAATTATTTTCAGAACTACATAACAAGAGTAACACACTACTAGCAAGTAGGTTTATCTGAGGTATGTAAGGTTGTTTTAACTCTTGAAAATCAATACACATAATTCACCATGTTCAAAGTAAAAACAAAAATCCATATAACAGTTTCAATAGATGAAGAATAAGCATCTGACACAACATAACACCCATTCATGGGCTTACCCAGTGGATCAGTGGTAAAGAATCTGCCTGCACAGGAGTCATGGGTTCCATCCCTGGACTGGGAAGATCCCCTGGAGGACGGCATGGCAACCCACTCCAGTATTCTTGCCAGGAAAATCCTGTGGACAGAGGAGCATAGCAGGCTATAGTCTATGGGGTTGCAAAGAGTCAGACACAACTGAAGCGACTGAACACACACACAAACACACACACACACACAACAGCCATACATGATTAAAACCCTCAGTCAACTAGGAACAGGAAAGAACTTCCTTCATCTGATATAGGGAATCTGTGAAAAGTCAATAAGTGACCTCATATCCAATGGTGAAATACTCAACACTTTCTCACTTGTTTACAAGGACTAAGACAAAAATGGCAATTCTTACTATACCTATTCAACGGAGAGCCCATCTATTATAATAAGGCAAGTAAAAGAATTAAAGGACATATTGATTAGATAGGAAGAAGCAAAACTGTTCTTCCTATTTGCAGCTGACATAATTGCTTACTTGGAAAATTCTAAGGAATCTATAAAACAGCTATTACAGAGTAAACTTGAAAATTTTGCATGTTATAAGAATAATTTACAAAAATAATTTGCATTTACATACATGAAATTCAAATAATTTTTAAAATGACTTTTAAAATTTTATTTACAATATCATTAGAAAATTAGAAAACAATTGGGACTTCCCCAGTGGTCTAGTGGCTAAGACTCTGAGCTCCCAGTGCAGGGGGCCCAGGTTTGATCCCTGGTCAGGGAGCTAGATCCCACGTGCTACAACTAAGACCCAGGGCAGCCAAATAATTAAATAAAATTTTAAAAAAGGAAAATTAGAAAATAATTAAGAATAATTTTAAAAGAGTAACATCAAAATCCTCGGTAAAAAAATACAAAACATTGCTGAGGGAATTTTTTAATTAAAATTATATATTGAATAATTTATATGTATCTATTTTTATATATACGAAATCATGAACTGGAAAACTCAATATAGTTTAGATGTCATATTTGCCCAGCTGATGTACAGATTTAATACAACCCTGTTTAAATTTCAGATGACATTTTTGTAGAAATTAACAAGTTATGGAAATTCAATAACCTAGAATAAACAAGGCAATTTTAAAATAGAAAGAACATTCAGAGGACTTGACTACCTAATTTCAAAACTTACTACAAAGTTAAGTAACCAAGCTAGGGCGGTTGGTTACTTACCTAGTTACTGGCATAATTTACATAGTTATTGGATACTTCACAGAGGAACCAAAGCAAACTAATGGAGGACTGAAATTTCAGTAAATGGTGATGAAACAACTGACTATCCAGATGGGAAAAAATAAACCGTGACTGCTACCTAATACGACATACAAAAATTAATTCAAGGTGTGTCAAAGACCTAAAGTAAAAGCTAAACAGTAAAGCTTTTGGAGAAAACACAGGAGAATATCTTCATGACTTTGGTTAGGCAAATATTTCTTGGGCAAATCATAGAAAGTAATGAGTGTTAAATTTTGTGTGGCATGGTGAGTTTAATCCTCACACACTTTTCAGGGAAAGAATAATCAAGTCCAGGATTATGGACAGCAACTCAAATCTCCCTGCTCTCTTGGGCAGCATTAAGATGTATGGTTAGAAGAAAGGGGTAAAATAGGATTAATCAGAAAAATATCAGAAATTATTAGAAAATAAGAGAAGCTTTAAAGATGACTGATGAAGCAATGAAAAAAGACTGAGTCTTTGGAAAGATTAATAAAATAGACAAATGTCTGCAGTCTTCACAAGGAAAAAAAATGAAGGAAATTTTTAAATAACCAATATTAAGTCATGATAAGGAGAACATAGAAATACAAAGATAATTGAGGGTTTTCGAAAATTTCAAATATGTACAGTAGAAAAAGTATGCTAATAAATCTTGTATCCATTGGTCAGCCTCAATAATTGCTAACTCCTGGATAATTTTATCTCTATCTCCTATCACTGGCCCCAGCCTAGATGATTTTGAAGCAAATCTCAGACATCAAATGATTTTATCTGTAAATATTCAGTGTGTATCACTAAAATTTATCTCTTTTTAAAGATAGCCACCATATCATCATAATGCTTTCAGTATTTAGGTTTCTGTTTTTATATTTCCCCAATCATAGAATTTTTTTTAGTGCGCTTGAAACAGAATCCAAATAATCTCTATATTGCTGAGTTAATAGGTTTTCCCTTTCTCTTTTAATGCATGTTTCCCTTCTCTTTTTATCTCTCTCTCTTCTTCCTTGTAATTTTTTACCTTTTTTTTTTTTTTTTTTTTTTGCTGCAGGAACTATCTTTTGTTCTGTGGCTTGTCCATAGTCTGGATTTTGTTGATTATATCCTGCAGCGTCATTTAGTATGTTTCTTTCTTCTCTTCATTTGTTAAAAACTGGCAGTAGAATCCAAAAAACAGAAAATTCAAGCTTCACTTCCATCAGGATCTGATTCTCTGTTTTTGTGATGTAATAGCCATTGATAACCGCTGGCCACATCATTTCATTAATTGGAGATGAAAACTGGTGATATTCTATCATCAAAATAATGATCAGAGAATATTCTATATAGCTTCATACTGAAAAATCAACAACTCTAAATTAAATGAACTGTTCTCTTGGGATATCTATTATAAAAACAGAGTCTTAAATCAGTAAGAAACTTTAACAGACTAGTTACCATACAAGAAATTTAGAAGGTAATTTATGAAACACTGGTGTTTTAGGTACTCATTTTCCCAAATCTTCAAGGGACAATTAATTCCTTTGTTATAAACAGCTTCAAACTATAGAAAAAAATGAAAAACTTCACAGTCCATTTTATGAAGCAAAAACCATTTTGATATGAAACCCAATAAGAGTAATGAAAATGACAAACCAGTTTCATTGTGAAGATAAAAGATTATTATTAGCAAAATGAGCACAGGAATATAGTAAAATAATTTAAAATCATAATGAATTGGGATCCAGAAACAGAGAGGTGGTTAAATGTCAGAAAATTATTTATACCAAAAAATGGATGTTCCCCCTCATTTCAATTGTTGAATATTTTTCTGGATATTTTAGTTAATGTAAATAAAATATACAGTTGTTTAAAGTTTGGAGATGATATAACTATACACCAGAAAAATCTAAGATTTCTGTCTAAAATTTGTTACCAAAAAAAACCACAAACAACTAAGTAGGCTGAAATAAAATCAATATACAGAAACATTTTGACTTTCATATTTCCAAACAATCAACTTGAAAGAATAATGGAGTAAAGAATAAATACTGTAAAGTCAATAACAATTAAATACAAAATATCTAAGAATAAACATTTCAAGAAATCCATAAGATTTAAATTAAAATGTTTTAAATGAAAAAACTTTAAAAAGTTTTAAATGCTTTGAATTCTTGAGGGAAATCTAAAAGGTGAACAAATAATAGCATACCATATTTCTAGACGGGAAGATCACACATCACAGAAATGTTATTTCTTCCTAAATTAATTTATGAATTTAGGGTAAGCTTAACTCCAAAGTTTATATGGAACAATAAACAAGCAAGAATAGCCAGGAAAAAGATATGAGGGGGAAAAAGGCAGAGTACTGAAAGGGACTGACCCAAACAGGCATGAAAATATTATGAACCACAATTACTAAACAGACTAGTAGCAACACATGAAGAGATAATCAAATCAATGGATTAAAACAGAAGTGTAAAAATGAACCGAAATGAATACAAAAATATAGTATTAATAGAGAGTTTCTTAAATCAGTAAGGAAAAGATGGCTTATACAATAAGGGCAATGGATTAGCTATCTGGAAAACTGGATTCACCCTTATATTTAGATAAAATCCCCAAAAGATGAAGGATTTTATAAACATAAAAGTATTAGAGGAAACCATTTGCAAATTTTTTTAGAATCTCAAATTGGAAAAGATAACTATGATACAACATCTAAGGAAAAACTTGATAAAAAGACAAACTAGGCAAAGACACTTACGACTAATAATATAAAAGCCTAAAGGTTTTTCAAGTATGTGAAATATAGAGAGTTTCTCAGAGCTTGAAAGTGTCTCCTCTGTGACACCCTTGTCGAAACAATGTGCTAATTACTTTTGCCATACTGATAGGTGAAAAATAATCTTTCCATGTAACTTAAGTTCATGCTATGTATTTTTAAGTTAACTTATGTATATTCATTCAAGGAAAAAGAGACTACTTTCCATAGTTTCCATAGTTTCTGTTGCTGGGGTACACAAAGTTTTCAGTGATTTCAGTGGAAAAACACCCCAAATTAAACTCTGCTGCTGCTCCTGCTAAGTCGCTTCAGTTGTGTCCGACTCTGTGCGACCCCATAGACGGCAGCCCAGCAGGCTCCCCCGTCCCTGGAATTCTCCAGGCAAGAACACTGGAATGGGTTGCCATTTCCTCCACCAGGGTCCAAATCTCACTCTGCCACTTCATAAATTACTTATTATTGTTATTGAACTTGAGAATATCCATCTGTAAAGGATTGCTGGTAATATCTACTGTGAACCCTGTGAGGGTTCTCACTAAAAAGAAAATGAGATGTTTGTGAAGCTCTGGGCACAGAAAAGGGATTTGACAGGTATTACCTTTCTTACCTCTTTTCCTTGCCCTCACACCTAGGCAGTTACATTTCTTCAAAGCTGATGTGGGTGGGGAACACTTGAAAAACCACCTCAGACTCGACTCGCAGAATGTTCTAAGGGGAAAGGGGATCAAGGAACAGCTAGTGGAAACCTTTAGCTTTACAAACAGTAAAAGAGCCCTTTCAGGGATGTTTCTGGAAGAACATCCTATGAAGATGTGAAGGAATAATGACTAAGTTTTTTCCCATCTTTCCGAAACTGTCAAAAACACAAGTCATCGCCAAAACTTCAACTCCAAAGGTCATAGGAGTTTGGCTGGTTTTCCCATGTCCCATGAAATCTATAAATCAGTCTCCTCGACA
This sequence comes from Ovis aries, assembly GCF_016772045.2. Lineage (NCBI taxonomy): Eukaryota > Metazoa > Chordata > Mammalia > Artiodactyla > Bovidae > Ovis > Ovis aries. The sequence goes on from NC_056058.1 coordinate 72,541,936, forward strand.
AACTATCCAAGGCAGCAATCCAGAAGTTAAAAAACAGTCACAATTTTTTGCTTGCCTGTGTCTTTTCTAGAAATGCATAAACAATCTTAGAAGAGTTAAAGCTGAGAATGCCTCTTGGACACAGCACAAGGGCTCCACCTTCAGCTCTCAGACTGAAGAGGAATTCTTCAAAAACTCTGCTGCCTGAGTCCTCAAAAAGTAGATGTGAAATATAATCTTTTCTCATGAAATTTAAACCACAGAACCTTTCACTTTTAAATATTTCAGTCCAGAATATGTATCTACTGTCCATAGGTAAAATGAAACATAAGAGTCTTACTGTGTATTATATTGATATTAAATAGACAAGATTTTAAAATATAGTATGTTTTCTTTCAGTTTTTCAGAATGCCTGTCTTGATGTCATTTTCTTTATAGCTGCAGCAGAGTCTGATAAGATCTTTCATTCTAATTCTCCCATGGTTTCACTCCACTGGACTTATGGTCTTGTAATAAAGGAAAAGGTTAATTCTTGCCTGGAAGGACTATCCATAAATTAGCAGCAGTTTTTTAATATCCCACTAAATATATGCCAGTTTTTGAAGGGAACTTTTATCTTGACAAAGGAAAGCAAAATTAAATTCTATAAAAAGGCATTAGTTGGGCCTTGAAGATTGATATCTACCAATTTGTAATGGTAAGGAATACAAATTTATATACACACACAAAAAGATAAAAAGCAAACTACCAAAAGATATCCCCATCATTTCACAGAACAAAACTCCCAAATCTAAACTGAATTCTAAAACAGTTTACATAATTACATAACAGAGTGAACTAATCTTCCACCACATAATCTGTTAAAGGAAGGTGACCAAGTACCCACTTCTTTACAAATTATGGCATGTAGGAGGGAAAACAGTCATTTTCTACATTAAAAGGTATCAGTAGATTCAGATTATACAAAACACAAATACTATGTTTTTCAAACTCCAATCAAGAGTAAATTTGTTGCTAATTTTCTCCCTGTCACTTTCTTCTTGGCTTAACCCAACTCAGATTTCTGTCTCAGCAAAAGGAAGTCATAGACCTTCAGGGTTACAGAACTGTGTCTGGGTAAGGAAAACTAGGAAATTAAACTTATCTTATACCCTGGAAAGTTTTAACATGCCTCCTAATGACACCCAGAATTCTCATTTTTTTTTTTTTTGCCTTTAAGCTATTTACAAGCCTGAAATGAGATGCTGACACAGAGAAATGTGAGTTTTGTGTGTCTTGAAGTGGGGGTTACAGCAAGGACTAAAACTAAGTTCAAATTTCTGTTTTTTCAACACCCAAAACATTTCCAAATTCTGGGCAGTTTTAAGGTGCAATAGTGAGAACTCTGAACCCAAAGTTTCTGAGTCCTTGGGGATATAAAATCTCTTCTGTAAGAGTGAACAGTTGAAATCTGTAGAGCATTGCTATGTGCCTAGATTCTTTTTAAATATATTAAATGTTTCTAATTTTCATAATAATCCAATAACAGGTTTCATTTCTTTTTTCTTTAAAGTATAGTTGCTGTATAATATTATGTAAGTTATAGGTGTACAAGATGGTGATTTGCAATTTTAAAGTTTATGCTACATTTATATTATAGAGTATTGGCTATATTCCCTGTGTTGTACAATATATCCTTGTAGCTTATTCTATACATAATAGTTTGTACCTAGTTACTCTTTGTTCTATCATTGAGAAAACCAAGGTTTAAATAAATTAAATAATCCCAGAGTCACGTAGGTTGAGTAAACAAGCCCAAACTCTAAACCCCATGCTCTATACACAAATCACCCACAATAACCCTGGATGTAGATAAGTATCCAATTATATTCATTAAATACTTTTTGATAAATTTCTATTTGGCAGACAATATACCGGATGAAAATGAAGCACAGTATTGTTAAGGGACTTGCCCAAGATCTCAGAGCAACTTCACAAATGCCTAGAACTAGAGCTCGTACACTGAATCTCAATCCTAAAGAGTAGAAACAGGATAATAAGATGAAAGAGGCCCGGCTCTGAAAACACGCATGTCCACATTCACATCCCAGATCTACCACAGGCTAGCTATGTAACCTAGATGAAACTACCTATCATTTCTTGTCAGTAAGTTCTTTTCAGTGATTTGAGAATAATAATAGTTTTTCAAGCTGTTAAAGTATTAAAGGTACTATTAAAAAATAATCTAGGACAAAGTATATATGCAAGTACTATTATTTTTCATTCCAGGGAAACTTCAGTTCAATTCAGTTTAGTTGCTCAGTAATGTCCAACTCTTTGAGACTCCATGAACCGCAGCACACCAGGCCTCCCTGTCCATCACCAACTCCTGGAGTCCACCCAAACCCATGTCCATCGAGTCAGTGATGCCATCCAACCATCTCATCCTCTGTCGTCCCCTTCTCCTCCTGCCCTCAATTTTTCCCAGTACCAGGGTCTTTTCAAATGAGTCAGCTCTTTGCATGAGGTGGCCAAAGTACTGGAGTTTCAGCTTCAACATCAGTCCTTCCAATGAACACCCAGGACTGATCTCCTTTAGGATGGACTGGTTGGATTTCCTTGCAGTCCAAGGGACTCTCAAGAGTCTTCTCCAACACCACAGTTCAAAAGCATCAATTCTTCTGCACTCAGCTTTCTTCATAGCCCAACTCTCACATCCATACATGACCACTGGAAAAACCATAGCCTTGACTAGACGGACCTTTGTCAGGAGATCTCTTAGGTCTTTTGCCCACAGTGAACAATTGTCCCTCAACTTTCAGCAACCTTGGTTTTCCCACTTGCTCCAAACATGAGAAAATTAACATCCTAGAACAATGAACCTGGAGCATGGTTGTTCCCAGGTATCTAAAAAAAAATACTGTGGTAGGTGGAAAAGTAACAATATATGCCCAAGCTCCCTTGCTTGAGCCTCTCTTCTTCTTCCTCGCCTTATTCTTCTCCCTCCTCCTTTCTTTCTCTCTTTCTCTCTCTCTTTCATCTACACACACAGTGTCCCAAATGTGAGAAAAAAATAGTAAGATTACATTGTTTCACTCAATGGAAATGAGAAGAAATACAAACCATACAGAAAAATACTTAATTCAAGTGTCGCTATATTCTTAAAGATTAAAAAAAGTTTTACAAAGACAAATAATTACCCTAAGGCTAATTATTTCAATTGAAAAAAAATGGAAAGTTATGGTATTAATGCCTTTTAAAGTTCTCTCCTCACTAGATTCATGTCAGATTTGGAAAACAGCCACATCTACACAGGTCCTTTATAAAACGAGAGAGTCCAAAAGTGAATAGTTAGATTTCCATTACTGAAACAAGATAAAGAAAGAACTGTTCACCACTCTGAAATCCATCACCAAGACCATTCCTTAGCAGAAAACGTCTGCTGCTGCTAAGTCACATCAGTCATGTCCGACTCTGTGCAACCCCATAGACGGCTGCCCACCAGGCTCCTCCATCCCTGGGATTCTCCAGCCAAGAACACTGGAGTGCGTTGCCATTTCCTTCTCCAATGCATGAAAGTGAAAAGTGAAAGTGAAGTCACTCAGTCGTGTCCGACTCTTAGCAATCCCATGGACTGCAGCCTACCAGGCTCCTCCATCCATGGGTTTCCAGGCAAGAGTACTGGAGTGGGTCGCCAGTGCCTTCTCCAGAAAACCTCTGGGTTACATTAAAAATACATTTCCTTTCCACATCACAATTCATCCAATTTTGAGAGCAGGACCAGACCTTACAGATTATCTAGCTACAGTAGAAGCTGCCTAACTTTGTACTGTTTCTCTGAGAATTCAGTTCAGTTCAGTTCAGTCACTCAGTCATGTCTGACTCTTTGCGACCCCATGAATTGCAGCATGCCAGGCCTCCCTGTCCATCACCAACTCCCGGAGTTCACTCAGACTCATGTCCATTGAGTCAGTGATGCCATCCAGCATCACTGGTCATCCCCTTTTCCTCCTGCCCCCAATCCCTCCCAGCATCAAAGTCTCTTCTAATGAGTCAACTCTTCACATGAGGTGGCCAAAGTACTGGAGTTTCAGCTTTAGCATCATTTCTTCCAAAGAAATCCCAGGGCTGATCTCCTTCAGAATGGACTGGTTGGATCTCCTTGCAGTCCAAGGGACTCTCAAGAGTCTTCTCCAACACCACAGTTCAAAAGCATCAATTCTTCAGCGCTCAGCCTTCTTCACAGTTCAACTCTCACATCCATACATGACTACTGGAAAAACCATAGCCTTGACTTTAGTCGGCAAAGTAATGTCTCTGCTTTTGAATATGCTATCTAGGTTGGTCATAACTTTTCTTCCAAGGAGTAAACATCTTTTAATTTCATGGCTGCAGTCACCATCTGCAGTGATTTTGGAGCCCCCCAAAATAAAGTCTGACACTGTTTCCATTGTTTCCCCATCTATTTGCCATGAAGTGATGGGACCAGATGCCATGATCTTCGTTTTCTGAATGTTGAGCTTTAAGCCAACTTTTTCACTCTCCTCTTTCACTTTCATCAAGAGACTTTCTAGTTCCTCTTCACTTTCTGCCATAAGGGTGGTGTCATCTGCATATCTGAGGTTATTGATATTTCTCCCAGCAATCTTGATTCCAGCTTGTGTTTCTTCCAGTCCAGCATTTCTCATGATGTACTCTGCACATAAGTTAAATAAGCAGGGTGACAATATACAGCCCTGATGCACTCCTTTTCCTATTTGGAACCAGTCTGTTGTTCCATGTCCAGTTCTAACTGTTGCTTCCTGACCTGCATACAGATTTCTCAAGAGGCAGGTCAGGTGGTCTGGTATTCCCATCTCTTTCAGAATTTTCCACAGTTTATTGTGATCTCTGAGAATTAACTCCCTCCAAATAATAGAGTGGACTTCTCAGTTATGTTTGTAACAAATGACTCTCCCCTACCTGTTCACAGACATGGATTCCTGAAACAAGGTGAGGGAATCTGATTAGACCTGAACTTCCTGAACCTCCCATAGGTTCCCTTTACCCGAACATGCTAATTAGCCTCTGGAATAAACTAGAAGCTAGAGAAGCCATTTTTTATCATGGGCATACCAACTCAGGGAAAGGAGTCTACAGTATTGAAGGGAAAAAAGAAAACAGATCATTTAAAAAGGGAACATACATGGAATGAGAGATGGGAAAAGATGAAAAAAAAATAACCTCCTCAGATCCTAACCACTTTTCTACTTCCAGGTATTAATGTTTCAGAAAATAAACACTACTTTCTTCCCTCGATTTCCATGCCCACTCGTGATTCATCATGGTCACTTCTTTCAGCCTTAATTTATAGTTTCTGTTTCCAACAACCAAATAATCCCTCACTAAAATAGTAGACCAGGGCTCTCTTGCACTGACATTTTACAGATCAGAGAGAGGCCCCGAAAGGCAATGCTCCTGCTTACTCTCCCACACATAATTAGCAGAACCAAATTCAGCTCTTTTGTTTGCAACTCAAGTTTTCTTTCTACGAGACAGATTTCCATTTAATTCCCTTAAATGCTGAAATAAAAAGTATGCTAACCCCAAATACCATATTTCATAAAACCCTCAGGTCCATCAACTCTATGACACATCAAACATTTCAAATATGACACACTGCTGATACCAGTGATAGTGACAGACATTCCTACTTCATATAGATTAACATGCGAAATAAAAAGCTCACTTGAGAAGCTGTGAAAACAGCAATATAAGGGAATAGGGGCAAGTTTAAATGTACTCGTTGTGGCCTCTGTTTGGGAAGAACTAGACGTAAAATTTCAAGTACCAAAATAAAAATTGTGAAATTTTTCTGTTTTGAAACCCACTCATGTTGCCAACAGCGGAAAATCTTCAAGTCAAGAATGTTTCAAAGATGGACAGAAAAGGCACTTCCGAATTCTCTCTTGATTTTTAAATTCCCAATTAGGTTGATGTAAGAGTCATAATGCTGTGCTATGCACTGAAATAGGGGAAACCGAGGTGGGAAGAGAATATGAGGAAAGAGAGAGAAAAAGTAGAAACCCCAATCTAGCCCTCACGCATTACTCGTTAATCAGTAATATTTATGATGTCCCCACTCTGGCTCAGATACCATTTTAACACTGGTCCTATAGCACAGAGCAAGAGATGACAGGTCAATCAGAGCCAATATTGTAGGGGAGGAAAGAGATGATAAATAAAAAAATAAAATCAAAACATCATGGGAAAATATTAAGTAGTATATGCACTCAAGAAAAATAAAGCAAAGTAAGGAATCACTCCCTGAAGAAACATACACTTTAGAAATAAGTTTCACATGCATGATATACTTATCAAATCCTTTGAGAAGCAGGTGACAAAATGACAATGTGAGTTGTTTGGACATTTAGTATATCAGAATTCAGAGACACTCTCCCAAATGTTCCCTTTATCCCAAAGGTTTCCTTTACCCTTGAACTTTGATCTACCAACCAAAACTCAGCAAAAGTCAATTCGAAAGTCCAGTACTTGGCAAAGAACAGCCGCTGAGGTTGTCAACCCAGCAAGCAGGAATCACTTGCACAGAAACTCGACTCCTAATTTCCATGGGTACCCAGGACAGGTTACTCTAGCCTTTCTTGCTCTATAACTGAATCTTCAAATATTCTGTAAGGCAAGGTTTGCATATTCATCTATGCATTCACAGTCTCAAATTCAGTGTTCCTCTGTGTCCTTCATGTCACATAGTGCTTTCCTTACTAAGACCATCTCTTCCTAATTGGTTATCCAGAAGGTTCTCTTCATTACCACTCAGAGTAACTTATGCAATTCTCAGGACAGCAGGCTGAAGACAAGTCACACCTCTGTCACCATACGAACTGCCCCAGGTTTAGCAAAGATTACTTAATTATTAATTATGGAGAAAACAAAATTCCAGACTTCTCAGAGACTGAAATTTCTTTCCAGAAGCACTGAAAAAAAATTTATTTAAAAACCACACTCAGTTCAGTTCAGTTCAGTCTCTCAGTCATGTCCAACTCTTTGTGACCCCATGAATTGCAGCACACCAGGCTTCCCTGTCCATCACCAACTCCCAGAGTTCACCAAGATTCATGTCCATTGAGTCAGTGATGCCATCCAGCCATCTCATCCTCTGTCATCCCCTTTCGTCCTACTCCCAATCCCTCCCAGCATCAGAGTCTTTTCCAATGAGTCAACTCTTCGCATGAGGTGGCCAAAGTACTGGAGTTTCAGCTTTAGCATCATTCCTTCCAAAGAAATCCCAGGGCTGATCTCCTTCAGAATGGGCTGGTTGGATCTCCTTGCAGTCCAAGGGACTCTCAAGAGTCTTCTCCAACACCACAGTTCAAAAGCATCAATTCTTCAGTGCTCGGCTTTCTTCACCACACTAACATTTATTAATTTGCAAAACCTCAAGCAACAAGAACAATGAAATAGCATTCACGTTGCCCTAATTTTCCAATCTCCAGAGAAAATTACTCTTACAAGTCTCATGCGGATTCTTGTACAGTGATAAGGTGCATTGTTTAACACATATATAAATGTACATGGGATTTTTTTTTGTATTTACAGTCCTCTAATCCACTTGTTCACTCAAACATTAATTGTAGATATCTTTTTCAGTAAGTAAATATATATATTGTGTGGCTACATAGAACTTAATTGTATGGGGATACTGTAATACATTAAACTACTGCCATATTGATGAGAATTTGAGTTCTTTCCAATTTTCACATATATAAAAATGCTACAAAGAACATTTATTTGCTTACTTGAAGTATGCCTGAAACTTGAACTTCTAGATCAAAGGAAATGTACATTTTAAGTCTGTAAAAATGACTGTATTAATGTCGATACTATTGTCATTATAACAGACAGCCTATTGTCCCACAACTGCACCCACACTGGTTATTACCAATCATTTTCATATTTAATTATCTGATCACTGAAAAACAATTATATTATTACAATGTTTCCGAAAAAATCATGGCATTCCTCACAATAATTATTTGATTTAAATAAAAAAAAAATTTTGCCCTTTCAAATAACAGGCGTTGATGGTAGAAGATTAAGAAAATAAAGACTTACACGATAACAAAATATCAAGGGACTTCTAGGGCAGCTAAGATGGAGAAAGCTGATAAAGGTTCTCTCTCCTACTGATTTACAACTAAATATTCTGAAGAGAATGCAAAATATACTACTTGAGGACTCTGAAAAATAAAAAAATAGCAGGTGGATTGAGGACTAAAATCAAAATACAAATAATTGTCTTCAAAGTGAGAGGCATCAGTCACGAGGAACCTCCTAACAGGAGAGAAAGCTAAAAATCTAAGGAAAATAAATCTTTCTGATCAGAGGTGCAAGGAAAAGAGAACCTTGGGATCCAGGCAGTATGGAAGAAATCTCAGAGGAGAGAGCTGAAGAAAGTGATTCCTCTAACTTTGTGTATGAAGTCACATAAGGTCTGGACTTGCCTCTAAGCTGTGCACACACAGAACAGACCCAAAGAAAAGAGCAAAGGTTTCAAGAGGTGAACTACCATAAAAACCTTTGTGCCAATCCAAGACTAACCCCAAGAGGCATATGTGCCAGACTGATCCTAAAAGCACAGCAAGGGCTTAAAATCCGAACTGACCTTGGAAACACCACCATCAGAAAGAGCTCAGAACTTGTGATTTGGATGCAACTAGGTTTGATTGGCTGCTTGAACAACAACAAAAATAATATTCTGAGAATTTAATAGGACCCAGAGTCTATCAGGGCAATATTCAAAACCTCCAGGATATAATCCAAAATTATTCAACATACAAAAAACCAAAATTATCTGACCAATACTCAAGAGAATTAACAGCCAACAGAAAACAAGCCTGAGGTGACCAGATGTTGGAATTATCAAAGACTGTAAAGCAGCTATATAACAATCTTCCATGAAACAAAGGTAAACACTACTGAGATTAAGGGAAAGGTAAAAGTTCTCAGAAGCAAAATTAAAACTATAAAAAAAAAAAGGACTTCCCTGATTGTCCAGTGGCTAAGACTTAATGCTGCCAATGCAGGGGGTCCAGGTTCAATCTCTGGTCAGGGAACTAGATTCCACAGGCTACAGTGAAGATTCTGTGTGCCGCAACTAAGACCCAGGGCAGCCAAATTAATTAAATAGCTTTTCAAAAACAAATGCAAATTTTAAAACTGAAAAATACAATAATTTCAATTTTTAAAGTTAACCACATGGCTCAATAGTAGAATGAAGGTGAAAGAGGAAAGAGATAGGGAAATTAAAGACAGAGCAATAAAAAGCAGGCAAACTATAGGACATCACCAAAAGATTTCATACATTATTTCATGTATTATTAAAGTCCCAGAAAGAAAGGAAAAAGAAATGGGTGCACAAAAATATCATTAAGAATCCTATCATCCATAATCAATTTTAATATGTGATATAGACCTTTCTAGACTTTTTTTCCATTTATGTAAACATACACATGTATACACATACACACACACACACACACACACACACACACACACACACACACTCTACAAATTAGATTACCTGCTGCTGATAAAATGTTTTTTCCTTTGTTAATAAATTATGAATATTTTTATATTTCAATGCTTGTATGTACATCTACATAATAACTTTTATTAATTGGTTAATAGTTCAGTTTGGCTTCCCAGGTGACTCAGTAGTAAAAAATCCACCTGCCGAGCAGGAGATGAGGGTTTGATCCCTGGATGGGGAAGATCTTCTGGAGAAGAAAATGGCAACCCACTCCAGTATCCTTGCCTGGAGAATCTCATGGACAGAGGAGCCTGGTGGGCTACAGTTCATGGGATCACAAACAGCTGGACATGACTTAGCAACTAAAAAACAACAACAGTTCATTAAATAATGAAGCCATAATTGTGTTATTCAGTAAGCTACCACTATTTATTTCCCCCTCTTTTTTAATTATTATAAAAATTCTACACTTATCCTTAATGCTAAATCATTGCCACATCTTTATTATTTCATTTATATTCCTAAAAATAAAATTACTGCATAAGAGGATATTAATCAACCAACATTCAGTCAACTAATATTTATTGAGCATTTAGTATAAAGTAGGCACTTTCTCTGAACACTTGCCAATTCTAATCAACAAGTCGATCTTGAATGACAAAGTTGAAAAATATGCATATCTTTGGCTTCAACGGCACAAGAAAATTTTCTCTCAAGGGGACACTGATGGTGCAAGACCAAATATCCAAGAAATTCTTTAAGAGTCAAGAATCAAACCACTAAATTAAAAATACAGGGAACATATTGATTCACTTTCTTGTATATTCTTTACTTAATTAATATGAACTGCTTTTTAGCAGCTTCAAAATTGGCTCATGTCAGAGCTACCCATTTTGTCTCAATCAAAATTGGCTGCAATTATTTCATCAATTCTGCCAAACAACCAAGTGAGTGAGAGTCACTCAGTCGTGTCTGACTCTTTGTGACCCTGTGGACTGTAGCCTACCAGGCTCCTCTGTCCATGGGATTCTCCAGGCAAGAATACTGGAGTGGGTTGCCATTTCCTTTTCCAGGGAAACAACCAAATTCTACTAATTTTAAGATTGCTTTCTAAAGGTTCTATAAAAGGGCAAGGAAAATATCTTGATATTATTGAAATCATGTAACTCAAATTGGGACTTGAACACACTCTGCTGGGATTCAAACCCAGACCAACACCAGTCTTCCACCTGAAATTACATACCTGGTTTCAGGACTTAATGAAGCTCAGGTTCTTGATGTCTCATTGCAGAAAGAATTCAGAGAGACAAAGTGATAGGTAAGAAGTGGATTTATTCAGGGAAACAGACTCCACAGAGCATGGACCATGTCCTAAGGAGACAGCAACCTTGAAATATGGTGTGTTAGCGTTTATGGGCTGGGTAATTTCATAGGCTAATGAGTAAGAGGATTATTCTAACTGTAGGGGGAAGGGACAGAGATCTCCAGGAATTGGGCCACTGCCCACTTTTTGATCTTTGATGGTCAGCCTTGTAACTGCCTCGGTGCCTCGGGGTGTGTCATTTTGTGCTGATGTGTTACAATGAGGATGCACTGAGATTCAAGGTCAATAAACCTCAACTTGTCCGCTATTTTGGATCTATTTGGTTCTTATCAGTTTATGTCCTGTCCTTGGGTTATGTTATTCTTTCATAGGCTGCAACTTGCTATGTGGCCTGTGGGATCTTCCCAGACCAGGAATTGAACCCGTGTTTCCTGCATTGGCAGGCACTGTGGCCTGTGGCCTGATGTTATTCTTTCATAGGATCTGCTCTGCCCCTCTTGTTTCATTAGTTAGTTAGTTAGTTAGTTAGTTCAGTCGCTCAGTCATGTCTGACTCTGCAACCCCATGAATTGCAGCACGCCAGGTCTCCCTGTCCATCACCAACTCCCGGAGTTCACTCAAACCCATGTCCATCAAGGCGGTGATGCCATCCAGCCATCTCATCCTCTGTCGTCCCCTTCTCCTCCTGCCCCCAATCCCTCCCAGCATCAAGGTCTTTTCAAATGAGTCAACTCTTTGCGTGAGGTGGCCAAAGCATTTCAGCATCAGTCCTTCCAATGAACACCCAGGACTGATCCCCTTTAGAATGGACTGGTTAGATCTCCTTGCAGTCCAAGGGACTCTCAAGAGTCTTCTCCAACACCACAGTTCAAAAGCAGCAATTCTTTGGTGCTCAGCCTTCTTCACAGTCCAATTCTCACATCCATACATGACCACTGGAAGAACCATAGCCTTGACTAGACAGACTTTTGTTGGCAAAGTAATGTCTCTGCTTTTCAATATGTTATCTAGGTTGGTCATAACTTTTCTTCCAAGGAGTAAGCGTCTTTTAATTTCACGGCTGCAATCACCATCTGCAGTGATTTTGGAGCCATTATTACTACCTAAAAGTTGATTCCCAATAAGGCAATCCATTCTTCTGTATTATTTTAAGAACTAATCTTTATGAAGATAGAATGTTAGTGGGAGAAGAGCATAAAACATATTATTAAGGTGTGATATTATTATCTTTTGGATGGGACACAAGTGCTCAGTCATGTCTGACTCTTTGTGACCCCATGGACTACAGGCCGCCAAGCTCCTCTGTCCATGGGATTCTCCAGGCAAGAATACTTGAGTGGGTTGCCATTTCCTCCTCCAGGGGATCTTCCCAACCCAGGGATTGGACTCATATCTCTTGCATCTCCTTCACTGGCAGGTGGGTTCTTTACCACTAGCGTCACCTGGAAAACTAGATGGGATCGTAATGCACAACTATTTTGGCATCACTTCTTCCTTTGTGACCTCACTTTATCTTGGATATACCACTAGTACATGACATACTCAACAATTATCAGATGATATTCTTTGAAGTCTGTCTCTCATAGTGTATACTGAACCCTATGAGGGCAGGAAATAAATCCTATTCATTTTTATATTCCCACCAGTTAACTCAGAAAATGCTAGGTATGTGTATGCTGATTTTTTAAAACATATTTTGGTCTCCTTTCTCTCTGCAAATCTAGAAGATATTCCACTTAAAAATAAAGTGAATTAAAACAATGTATGGTTGCCAGATAAAATACAGAACACCCAGTTATATTTGGATTCAGAAAACTTTTTTTTTAGGAACACGTTATGTCCCAAATACCGCATGTTTATCTGAAATTCAAATTTAACTGGACGTCTCATATTTTTATTCACTAAATCTGGCAACTGAAATAACTGGAGATTTCCTAGAATATCACTCAGACCAGAGTAAAACTTTCTCCCTGATGTAGAAAGTAACGGTTCCAAAAATCTCCATAATTGGACTGCAGGACTTTTCATCTAACATGGGGCAACATAAGCCACCTTATCAGAGATGCTGTATTGCTTAACAGTTTGGACAATGACACTTTTGAGTCTTTGCCTTTTTTCACATTATCCCTGTGTCCCTGTGCTTCAATTTCTGGAGTCCTTTTTGCTGCCAGAATTAGAAAAGTTTTGGATTTTATCAATTCATCTGAACCAATGAATCTTGCTGCTTTGAACAGTCCATCTCTCCATGGCCGGTTCCCTACCTTGCTCTGGGACAAGACCCTGGTGGGTTCCCCCAGGGGAGATCCTTTGTAAAAGAGGCATACGTATATCATAGCAGCCACATTAGTGCACAGCCAGGCTCCGTCTCAGAAGCTATTTTGTAAGCACGGATTTATTCTCCCGCAGACAATTCTTGCTCGGTTACCTTCCCCAAATCCCCAACTGCTGCCAAGGTTAATGCAGGCCCTGACTCTGGCTGTTGATTCTTATTAATTAAGCCAATCAATGATCTTCTATCATAAAGTGTCTGTTTTTAATATAACCTATTTGATGAGGCTGTATTAATTTAGAAGAAATATGCACTGGCATTCTGACACGCACTTTTCCTAATTATCTTACAGCCCTCGTTCAGCACTGAAATTAGTCTCTGGTTATCACAGTTAATGGATGCCCACAGCTCTGAGCTGAGTGATCTCCACCAGTCACCTGATCTTTTCTTGCTCTCAGCTGCATAAATATGATGGCACTCTCTATGCTGTCCCTAGTGAATGCATAATTTGAACGTGGGTGTGAATGTTTTAACAAAATCTTCTGCTTCAGGGCAACAAGATGGCACTCTATTCTGGTATATTTCTTTAAGCGGATAGATAGCAAGATTGGGAAGACAAGGCTGTGAGAGGAAAAGTTACACAACAACAGGGGCAAGGCCAAGAGATGGCTTCTGAGGATACAGAGCACACTTGAAACTGGACCAAGCAGTTAAAGGTCAGAAGACAGATTCTCCATCAGAAGCAGAAAAGGGCATAAAATTCACCATGTCTTCACCAACAGTGCTCTTGAGCTCTACAATGCCTCTCCTGCATTTTCTACCTTTCTCTTAAAAACTCGGTGAAGGGCTTCCCTGGTGGTCCAGTAGTTAAGAATCCACCTGCCAATGCAGGGAACATGGGCTCCATCCCTGGTTCAGGAAGATCCCACATGTCTCAGAGCTACTAAGTCCATGCACCACAACTACTGAAGTTTCACAGGGGAAGCCACTGCAACAGGAAGCCCACGCATCACAGCTAGAGAATAGCCCTCAGTCAGTGCAACCAGAGAAAGCCCGCAGAGCAACTGAAGACCCAGCACAGCCAAAAAAAAAAAGAAAAGAAAAGAAACTCCATGGAGTGCTTAGTCAAATTATTAACCTTTCCTCTACATTCCCATTCACTACGTTCATTCATTCATTCACTCATTCATTCAGTAAGTATCTACAAGACACCAAACACTGTCAAAGGCACTGGAAGTAAACCTGATGATAAAACAGAAATAGTCCCTTCTCTCATAGAAATTCAGTCTAGTCAATGAGACAGACAATCAAACAAGTTAATTAAAACCACTAATTTAAAATTGTTAAAATGCTAGAAGACTCTTTTTTAAAATTTATTTATTTATTTTAATTGGAGGGTAATTACTTTACAATATTGTAGTGGTTTTTGCCATACATTAACATAAATCAGCCATGGGTGCGCATGTGTTCCCCATCCTGAACCCCCCTCCCAGCTCCCTCCCCATCCCATCCCTCAGGGTCATCCCCGTACATCACCCCTGAGCACCCTGTCTCATGCCTGGAACCTAGACTGGCAATCTGTTTCACATATGATAATATACATGTTTCAATGCTATTCTCTCAAATCATCCCACCCTCGCCTTCTAGGAGAAGACTCTTGTGAGTCCCTTGGACTGCAAGGAGATCCAACCAGTCCATCCTAAAGGAAATCAGTCCTGAATATTCATTGGAAGAACTGATGCTGAAGCTGAAACTTCAATACTTTGGCCACCTGATGCAAAGAACTGACTCATTGAAAAAGACCCTGATGCTGGGAAAGATTGAAGGTGGGAGGAGAAGGAAATGAGACCAAGAATGAGATGGTTGGATGGCATCATCGATTTGATGGACAAAAGTCTGAGTAAACTCTGGGAGTTGGTAATGGACAGGAAGGTCTGGCATGCTGTAGTCCACGGGGTTGCAAAGAGTCGGACACAACTGAGCGACTGAACCGAACTGAAAATGCTAGGAATAAAAAAAAATTAATTAAAAAAAAATTTAACAGAGTTCTCTGATAGAAAGGGCTCCCCTTGCTCAACTGGTAAAGAATCTGCCTGCAATATGGGAGACCTGGGTTCAATCCCTGGGTTGGGAAGATCCCCTGGAGAAGGGAAAGGCTACCCACTCCAGTATCCTGGCTTGGAGAATTCCATGGACTATATAGTTCACAGGGCTGCAAAGAGCTGGACACAACTGAACGACTTTCACTTTACTTCTGATGGAAAATGACCAGGAAGAACCAACTTTTGAAAAGGTGCTCCGGGAAGGGCTCTCTGAGGAGGTAATTAGACTCGAATGACCACAAGGAATCAGCTCTTTTAAGCACTGAGATAGAACAATCCAGCAAAGGAACAGCAAATACAAAGGCCCTGGGGTGTGAATAAGCATGGTATGTTCCAAAAGCCAAAGGTAGGCTATAGTAACTGAAAAAGAAGAGAGAGGCTAAGAATATGACCCTCTAATAAGCCCTTCTGCCTTTGGAATTTGGGATGAAAATGGCTATCTGTCTTCTTCCTTTTCTCTCACTAGACAATAAATACTTAAGGGCAGAAATGATACATTATTTATCATTCATTACCCACAACTTCAAGTGTGATACCTCATATAAAATATATTAGATAGCCATGAAATGTAGCTAATTTATTTTTATTTAAATGTACTACAAATTCCAATTCTATCTGTGAAAAGAAAAGCTATTTAATTGTTGACAATTTTACTAATTATAATAGTTAATATTTTTAATAGTTAATATTTTATTGAGCTGATATCATTCACCAGGCACTCTTCTAAGGTAACTATACATATTCATTTCTTTAAGGCTTACAAAGACCCAATAAGTAATATTATGCTTGTTTTCATTCTAAACATGAGAATCTGAATAGCAAATAGGTCAATAATAAACTAAAATTGAGAATATAATAATTGTTCAAGCCAGGATATGAATCTAGGCAGTCAGTCTTTACAGTATGTCTTTAATCATGATGTTAATGCTCCTAGCAGGCTAAATGTGTCTTGGAACACTAATTAAGCCATTGAGATACTTCAGTATTTAACACTCTGGGATTTAAGTCAGATGTACAACATGACACAGATGGAATATGTGCTGTGCTGTGCTGTGCTAAGCCGCTTCAGTTGTATCTGACTCTTTGCAACACTATGTGCTGTAGCCCACCAGACTCCTCTGTCTATGGGATTCTCCAGGCAAGAATACTTGAGTGGGTAGCCATTTCCTTCTCCAGGAGATCTTCCCAACCCAGGGATTGAACCCACATCTCTTGACATTTCTTGCACTGGCCTATGGGTTCTTTACCAGTAACACTACCTGGGAAGCCTCAAAAGGAATATACTTTCCCTGAATATGTATTTGAATATATCTGAAATATACCTTTAATAAATTTGCATCTCTGCTTCCTTGGTTATAAGAAAGGATTATCTAGTCTTCCTTTAAAAGGTTTGAGTGTTGCTATAGAAACTGCTTTTCCTTAAGTTTGTAAGGTGCCTCTCTCAGCTTGTAAGACATTCAGCTATGAAAACAGTAGATCACCACAGTTGTACCCACAATGCCAACACCAAGGGGCAGCTTAGGGAAATCTTTAATTTTTCCCAATATTCTCCATCTTTTTCTCTCCCTCTTCCCCCTAACCAATTCAAATACAGAATCTAAATAAAATTAGTGTGCTTGTTATGGAAACATAATTTTAAGACAAACCTCTAACTCCCTCCTCTTCCAATAACCTGCTCGCTTCCCCTAAAATGATCTTAAATAGAGCTCTGGCATATCCACTGGTCATGGAAGATGAGGCAGAGCTGTCTCTCAGAAGGCCACTGTTCCCTGGCTATCACCCTCCCTTAGGATGCTCTCCTAAGACACAGGCTAAGGCAAATGGGAAATACACTAAAGGTGTGCCCAAGAGCAGGAATGCAAAGTTCTCCGGAAATAAATGAGAAGTATGTACTGAAGTTTTGGCAAAGTGACTCACCTGTCCTTAGAAACCCACATCTTACTTCATCCTCTTATCCACAGTATCAAGTGCAGTTTCTGGTACCAATTTAAGTGCCCAATAAACGCTGCATAAATGTAAGACATCTCTGGTCCTTTGGGGACTAATGTATGAGGGAAAGATACAGACAATTCACAAGGCTACTTCCCTGATGACCCTAGTCACAGACATCTCTAAGTCCTTGTGCACAGATTGTCAGCCCTGGCCAATCAACATCCAAGATTATCTTTGTAATTATTTTGAAATGCTTCTATTTTGTAATCAAGCATGTTAACTATGCACTGACATATTTTATTTATTTTTATTTAGGTTTATATACTATCTCTCTAAGCGGACATTAAGACACATGTGGAGCCATTTCCCTTCTCATTGTTCTTTTAACTTATCCTTTTTAATAACACAGTACTAAGCACGTTATAGAGGTTCAGTAATATTCAGTCAGCAGCTGATAAATGCAGAAAGATGGAGAGCTTCCTGAGGGGTCTTACCCTGTTCTTCCAATAAATATGTTGTCACACAAGCTGGGAAATTCCCACAGAAATTTTTCATTCACTTTTCACACAAGGAATCTTGAAAAGGAAGTAGAGAGAGAAGAAGAAGATAGAAGAAAGAAAGAAAGAAATTGGAAGCAACTTCCCTATAGGAAGAAGGAATTTTAATGGAACTGAAAGAATATGAGTTTGGAGTAAGATAATCTGAAATCTAATAACATAAGACCTTGGGCAATAAATTGAACTATCTCTCTCTCTGAAACATGTATATTAATATCTTTTCCAGAAAATACAAATAATGATGAGAATTTAAAAGAGGCAGAACTCTGAGTTGCAAGTGGGAGGAACACACTGAGCAAAAGCTACAGCCGAGGTTCTATGGGTACTCATAGAACCCAAGGGGTTAGGGAAGGGGGAGGGTACAGCGACCATAGAGTCTTCTAAAGCTTGACAAGCGTTGTAATATAAAAACTACAGACTAAACATTTGAGTTTAGACAGTCGTCTACAATGATTTTCCATGTAGGGAAGTGAGAAAGAGAAAATAAAAAAGATAACATAGACCACATGTAGAGAGCTCAACTCTCTCAGCTCCATCGTAACCTGAAGTTACAAATGTTCTTATATACATCTTCATGTAGAATTAGGCTAGTTACCTAAGGAAGCCATTGTGCCTTTTTCCAATCTACCGTTTTCTATGTTGAGAATTTTCTGTTTTTAAATTCAATTTTACTGAGGTATAGTTGATTTACAATGTTGTGTTAGTTTCTGCTGTACAGTATAGAGAGAGGATTTTCTTAAGATATAGGCTAGCCATGGGCGAGGCAACCTTGAGTCACTAGGAAGACCAAGTGGGCCTGAGAGAATCTCCTCTGGTTTCTCACTGACTGCTGGGCCTCCTCATGCTATCCTTAGACTCTGTTATGTGGCCCTCTCTACAACATAGCAGTTTGCTTTTTCAAGGCCAGTAAGAGAATCTCTCTCATTCTTTGAAACTCTCTTTTCAGAAAGGTCAAGATCACTTCTCCCTTGGTCTCTGCTCCCATACTAACTGCTTGACTTAGGTGTTGTTCAGTCACTAAGTTGTGTCCAACTCTTTGTGACCCCATGGACTGCAGCACAAAAGGCTTTCCTGTCCTTCACCACCTCCCAGAGTTTGCTTAAATTCATGTTCATTGAGTTAGTGATGCTATTCAACCATCTCATCCTCCGTCATCCCTTTCTCTTCTTACCCTCAATCTTTCCCAGTATCAGGGTCTTTTCCCTGCATAAGTACATGAGCTTGAATAAGTACATGAGTCTTAACTCCAAACTGTGCCACAAAATATCTGATCGGTTCAGATACTTATCTGTGACCAGATGAGGCAAACTTTTCTCCATTCCACCCCTCACCACAGGAGACTATCACACAAAACACAGGCCAGCTTTTGAACTGGTGACTTGGGATCAGGTGTTCATCTCAAGTCCAATTTCTTGTGCTCAGATGGTAAGGTAATGGAGATTTATGTTAAAGAAACCACCTTGGAAATGGATTGTGGCAGGCTTGGATTAATGGGTACATTTCTACAACCAAAGGATAATTTCAGGTACAGAACTGAGTGAGATAGTGGGTTTTTGCATTCATTATTTCTGTTTAACATTAAAGTCACAAAATTCTGCCATATGTATGGAGAAGGTATTCTAACCTTCATTTTAAAATAAGAAAACTTAGGTCTGACAATATGAAGCCATTCACCCAAAGTAACCCAAAAGACAGTTAGTGTGAAAACCTGGACCATACTCTGTGACTCTGAATTATTTTTTTGCTCCCTTCACTCGATTACATGATCACTGTGGTCCTCCATTGCTTTATATTTTTATTATTCTTTAAAACAAACAAACTCTTGTTTTCACCATCTGGAAAACAACAATGACCAGAGGAGATAAAGATGTCAATAAAGGAAGAGAGAGTGCTGCTGCCCTCAGACTAATAGAAGGGAGGACAATCTTAGATCACGCCCCAGGACAATCTTAGATAACACTCCAACTAGGATCAGTTGGTAGCAGATGTTTGTAACTCTGTGTCAGGAATTCTAAAAATCATGTCTGGTTTCTCCTGGGTGAAGGGAACGTTTCCTGATAGATTAATAATGTTTAGGGGGAGGAGACTATTTTGTGATTGCTTAATGATATCTGCGTGGACTCTGGAAACAACAGGGGAGAAAGAAAGAGGTTATTTACCATGCCAGGTGTCAACATCATTCATTTGAGATTATGGCACAAAATTTATTATTCTGGTGCTTTTAGCAAAATGAGGGGAAATAATTCTTGAGATTTGATCTTTGTGAGGGCATAACATTTATTCAGGGCTTTCTATAAATTCAAATTAAATTTTAAGATGGAACATGTGAAGAGAAATTAAATATAAAATTTAGGGATCATAATATTTGACAAACTATGGCTAGATTTGGTTGAAAGTAACAAAATAAGCAATGATGATGTTGACGATGATAGTAACAAAGATGAGAACAATAGGTCATAGTGCCTAAATATTAATATAAACATTCTCTACAGAGAAGAAAGCTGATGAAGGAGAATTTATCTGAAAGATTTATACACAGACCTTCCAAAATATAAAGCATCTTTCAAACTTGTAAAAAAATAATATTCTGCAGCTGGTTTTCATCTCTAAAAGAGTGCTGAAGAGCTATAGGAAAATTAGAACATCATTCAATTTCATTTTTAATTGAAAAAAATTCAACTAAGATACATAACTGTCCTTGCACAGAAATAACACTGCAGATGCAAAATTTTCTAGATTCTAAATTTATTTTATGATTTCTAATTTGAGATGGTGTTTGTTGTTATTGTTGTTTTTTCTTACTTTGAGGTTGTTTTTCACTATAAAGCATCATCCTAGAATATCTCCTATTGGAGAGAAAATTAAGAATCCATTTCAGATGATTAGCTTGAGAGTCATAGAAAAAACAGGAAGTATAACCAGTGATTCAGAAGCCTTCACTGCACGCAGATCAGCATGAGGTTAGGAATAAGACAGGGTAAGAAAGTCTGGGAAACTAGGCAGCAATATTCTGAGTATTCCATGGCAGAAAACAAACCTGAAGGCCATATCCCAAGGGCAACCAATCTGTCTATGAGAGAACAAAACACAAAACAAAAGCAAATCAAACAGCACTGAATTTTATTGTCAGATAAATTGCAATTTTGTTGGAAAGCTATTTACCTCAAATAACAAAAACAGAAAAATAAACCGACAATAAATCAAACTTGTTCATCTGGAAGAACTCCATGGGGACCAACTAAAGACAACTAACATCCTAAGTAAAAGTCAATTTATATATACAAATTAAAATATATATAGTATATATTTTTGTACACTTTGGGTTTTATATAGGATGCTATATGTTACAGACAGAATATATACTTCTTAGTGTATACACACACACACACATATACACACTAAGAAAAATTCTAAAATGTGTGTATATATATATATTTGTAAGTATTATAAGAAGACTTTCTGTAAAATAGAAGCAAAATTAAGCACAGTACTCATATGTCTTATTAAAATAATGCAGGACATCTAAAACTGGGCTTGCCATTGCTCTGGCAAGAAAAGAAATTTAGCAAATTTAAGATTGAAAAGAAAAATGGGCACTTTACATACATATCAGGTGGAAAGTGAAAGAGAAATAGGTAACTGAATCTAAGAATTTCAAATGGAGCTCACTGGGAAAAGATCAAAGCAGACTCGAAGCACATACATGATAACAAACATGCAATGGTGTAGCCTCTCTCCTAGCTAGGTCTGCCTCTGACCTGGGGGTGGGAAGGTGGTCTGGAAGACACAAGACACCTCACACAGGCTGGAGGCACATATTCTTGAGGATGCCTCTGCTTCAGGTCTTTTGCATAGATCACAAGTCAGAGAGTCCCACTCTGTCTGCATCTCTCTGAACAGAAACTCTATTCAGATCCCTAATCCATTGGTTCTTATTCATTCAACCACCCAAGACTCCACATTTAATCTCTGTAAATTCAGGGCACAGTATACTCCTCTTTGCCTTCAAATTATTCTGGTCTATGGACACTATCCTTCGTTATTCAGTTATTATGCCAACCTGGTCCCTCCAGCCATTGGTTACACCTCTGTAACCCACTTCCAGGCCCTCTGGCTCACAATGCTACATGATACAGTAGAAGAAAGTTTCAGAGTCAGATGGACCTTGGTCCATGCTTGTTCCTCCACAAACTGCTGTGTGAGTCTTAGCAAGTTGCTTCGCCTCTCTGCATTTCAGGTTCACACTAGTAGAATTACTGTCTAGATTTACAGTAATTTTAAAAACACAATTCACTGGCATATCACATATACTCAAAGTTATACTAATTATCATTATCTGAATTCCAGAGCTGGCATTTCATCTCCCTTACTCTTCACTAATTCATTCAATCAACAGTTATTTTACTGGGTGTCTACTAGGATATCAGCCTCTATGGTAGGCACTGGAGATGTAGTAAGGAGCAACAAAGAGATACAGATACAATGCCTGCCCTCATCAATCTTTTAATGGAATAAAAAGCATATTTGTAAATGTCAAATTAATAATTTTATGTGCTCTTAATTGTTATGTAATAAGTGCATGAAGAAAAAGTACTGTGACGCCTAACATATTTTAGGAAAGGGATTGTTGTTGTTCAGTTGCTTAGTCATGTCCGACTCTTTGTGAGCCTATGGACTGCAGCATGCCAGGCTTTCCTGTCCTTCATTACCTCCTGGAGTTTGCTCAGATTCATGCCCATTGAGTCAATGATGTCATTATCTTGTCCTCTGTGATTATCTTCTCCTCTGTGGTCCCCTTCTTCTCCTGCCTTCAATATTTCCCAGCATCAGGGTCTTTTCCAGTGAGGAAAGGGGTAGATCAGAGAAATTCCTAAGAAAAGCTGCTTCAAACTGAGACTTAAACTATGAGTCAGATAATTTATTCAAGCACAGACAGCAGAAGCCATGTCAAGAGGATAGATACGTGAGAAAGCCTGAAGGAGGACAGGTTTGGCATATCTGAGGACCAGGAGACAGTGTGACTGCAGAAGTCCCGTGCTCAGGGAAAAGAAGATTGCAGTTAAACATAAATAGCAAACCAGTCCAATATGGACCACAGAAAGAGTGCAGCAAGAAACTGTTCCCAAGTCTCTTAATTACTCAATGAGCCAAAGAACAGGGGGCACCGAATCTCTGAGACAACATAGTAGCAGCAGGTTTCTTGCACAGGACTGAGCTGTAGCTGGTGAACGTTGCAGCAATGTTGGGAAAACACTTCTGCCCCAAAGAATTCTTGCCTTGTAAACAGATCTCAAGCTATTTTAGGGACACCTTAAGGTAGCAACTGACAACTACATACATGATTCTCAGCTACCACATGTCGGTCAACCTGATAATATTCCAGCCACGAAATACTTCCCTCCTCTGTGCTGCCACAGAAACGTGTCCTTGAACCCCTTTTAATAGTTCACAGGTTTGACTGTGAAAGGTAGGTCTCCATGTAAACTGGATCAGTGTTATCTCCAATGCCTAGAACAGTGGGACACAAACAAAAATAATTGTTTGTTGTTTAGTCAATGAGTCATGTCTGACTCTTTCATGAACCATGGACTGTAGCCCACCAGGCTCCTCTGTCCATGGCATTCTCCAGGCAAGAATACTGGAGTAGGTTGCCATTT
Source organism: Ovis aries (assembly GCF_016772045.2). Lineage (NCBI taxonomy): Eukaryota > Metazoa > Chordata > Mammalia > Artiodactyla > Bovidae > Ovis > Ovis aries. The sequence continues at coordinate 72,565,264 of NC_056058.1, forward strand.
CCTTCTCCAGGGGATCTTCTTGGCCCAGGGATCAAACCAAGGTCTCCTGAACGGGGAGGCAGATTCTTTACCACTGAGCTATCAAGGAAGCCCTGAGACACAAATTACATGCTCAATAAAAACTGTATTCAGACTTTTTCTTTCATATTTGGAATATCCTTCCCCTCCCACTTGTTTTTTTGTGAATAACTTCTCTATCAAATAAATAGATGGACTTTCTGTGTATTTCCTCTAGACTTCACTCATCACTCTCAACTATCTACCTACATTATAGCTGTCTCTTTTCTTCTTTCTATCCCATCAGATAGAAACCTCCAGGAAACAGTCACATTCATTTTATTTGCTATGACCCTAGGACCAATAAAAGATGCTTAATAAATATAGTTTGAATTAATTAATGTGTTGAATTTGTAAAAAATGAACTTGCTCATGAGGCCAATTAACCTTGTGTTCATTTTATAGACAATGAGATCTGTCCAGTCAGCAAATTTAGAGCAGCACCAGATTCACAACTTACCAAGCCTGAGTTATAACTATGGAACTTATCCCACTGAGTTTGGCTAATTCCCTGTGGCAGACATTAAGGAAGAATTATTGGCATTTAGATTTTATTTCTTTGTTTTAGTCTGTTTTGTTCTGCAGAGGGAAATGCTTTGGCATTAGTATCAGCCATTAAAAAAACAACAGAAAAGACATAAAGGCAAAGTATCCTAAGTACCTAGAAAAAGGTAATCAAGCAAGAAATGGAATAAAATCAATTCATCACAAAAGAACAGAAAACAACAAATTAATTCTAAAGCTCTCTGGGGGCTAAAAACAACACATGAATGAACCCTAGCAATGCTACAAAATATTCAACAATCATGAGTTTGAATTTGTTCTTTTAAGAAAGAATTGGGTCATTTATTTCAGCAGTGTTTGCCTCAACATACTACATGGAACACTCTCTGTGAGGGTCATTGGTTGAGTAGGCTTGGGCAGAACGATTCATCTTCCTTTATGATTAACATATATGACAGTGAAGAATCTGGCTCCACCTGTTTAATCCAGTGCTTCCCAAACTTAGTTAGCTTCAAAATTTTTTTTTCTCCTCCCTTTAACATCAATTAATACTTAGAGAAAGTGAGTATGTACTCATGCCTGACTCTTTGTGACCCTATGAACTGTAGCCTGCCAGGCTCCTCTGTCCATGAATTGGATTCTCCAGGCAAGAATACTAGAGTGAATTGCTATTTCCTCCTCCAGGGAATCTTCCCAACCCAGGGATTGAACTGGTGTCACCTGCATTGGCAGGCAGATTCTTTACCACTAAGACATCTGGGAAACCCTGAAATGGTCCCCAAAACACCCTTTGGGAAATACTTATCTATGTAGCAGGAGAGAGTAGATGAAAGGGAAAATCTGTCCCAACAGTGGATCCACACTGACAAGTCTCTGTGCTGTGCTGTGCTTAGTCACCCAGTTGTGTCCAGCTCTTTGCAACCCCATGGACGGTAGCCCACCAGGATCCCCTGTCCCTGGGGATTCTGCAGGCAAGACTACTGGAGTGGGTAGCCTATCCTTTCTCAAGGGGAACTTCCTGGCCCAGGAATCTAACCAGGGTCTCCTGCATTGCAGGCAGATTCTTTACCAGCTGAGCTACTAGGGAAGCCCCATAGGTCTCTCAGTCAGTTCAGTTTAGTTCAGTCACTCAATCATGTCCGACTCTTTGCAACCCCATGAACTGCAACACACCAGGCCTCCCTGTCCATCACCAACTCCCAGAGTTCACTCAAACTCACATCCACTGAGTCAGTGATGCCATCCAGCCATCTCATCCTCTGTCGTCCCCTTCTCCTCCTGCCCCAATCCCTCCCAGCATCAGAGTCTTTTCCAATGAGTCAGCTCTTTGCATGAGGTGGCCAAAGTACTGGAGTTTCAGCTTTAGCATCATTCCTTCCAAAGAACAGCCAGGACTGATCTTTAGAATAGACTGGTTGGATATCCTAAACACATGTAAATGTAAAGCTTTTCCAAAGAGCACTCTCCCATTACTGCTTTCTATTCTGCTACTTGAGATATTTCTGTGTCTCCTAAAATCAAGACAAGTTAGACCGTAAGGAAGACTGCAGGAGATGACCGTCCTTCCCCAAGATGAGATAAAACCAGTTTGATATGAAGTTAGAAATTCCAGCTGCTTTAAAATACAGTTTCCATTGTCAATCACACCTTTTAATGGATGCATAGCCCCCAGCAACCTCCTAGTCCATTTTTCGGATGGCTAATGCAAAATGGGCTGAGAATTTATTTTTCTCCCTTGTTGCTCTAACTCTGTATGGCATGTCTATTTAAACACATGTCTAATGACATTTCTAGAGATTTAGAGGTAGGAGATACAGAAAGGCCCACAGGAAAAGTGACAATCATCAAGTCCTGAAGACATGCACTATGCAGGTAGCAGGCAGTTTCTCATATCTGAGCTGCAACTTAAAAAAAAAAAAAAAAAACACCTTAGCATCATGGTCTGAATGTGTGTTCTCCCCAAAACTTGTATGTTAAGCCCTACCCCCCAGTGTGGTCGTACTAGGAGGTGGGGCCTTTGGGAGCTGATTAGTATTAGATGAGACCATGAAATGTACCCTCACCAATGGGATTAGTGTGCTTATAAGTCATGAGAGAGCTTACTTCCTGTCTGCTCTCTGTCATGTGAGAATAACAGTGAGAAGACACCAGCATGCAACTCAGAGGCTGGTCCCCACCAGAAACCAACCTAGCTGTCACTCTCATTTGGGACCTTCCAGCCTCCAGAACTAATTTTCTGTTGTTTATAAAGTGTCCATCCATTTTGTTACAGCAGCCTGAATAGATTTAGTAGCATGATCCCAATAACAGTGGAGAAAAAATGATTTAGAAAGCATACCATTGTGAAATGAGCTTAACATTTTCCAAGAAGTTTTAAACCTACAGAGAATCTGTGACAGAGTTCTTTTAAACGGTAAGATTTCTTGGTAATTTTGTCAAGGTGTGCTCAATATTTTTTAAGCATTTTCAATATGACAAAATATATTAGAGATGCAAAAATGCAAGGGGCTGCCCTATGGAAGGTCACAGTCGAATAGTGGAAATGAGCTTGTAGTTAAATAACTGAAATACTATGTAATATATCTTCTAATAAGATAAGATCACACAGATTAACATGATAAGACAAAATGATCAGCTATACTTAGAAGAGTAAGGGAAGGCTGTAACTGAAAAGATGCTGGAATGAGATGTTGAAAGATTAATAGACGTTTGCTCAATGGGCATGTTAGAGAGAGGCATTCATAGAAAGGACAATTAAACTTAAAACAGTCTGGTTAATTCAAGACCCTGTGAGGCAATGAGAGTTGAAAGTTATCAAGAGGTGCTCGGGCGAGGAAGGAGTAAGGAAGTGACGTGGGTCTACCTGCTCTCCCCTAGGACGTAGTAATGACTTTAACCATTTTAAGTTTTTTCACATCTGTCAATCAGGACTATTTTCTTCCTCATTTAAAAGATAAATTAAATGACAAAAGACAAATTTAACTTTATAGAGTTGTATAACAATAAGCTATTACCAAAAGTCAACTCTTTGGCCTACATTCCTTTCTATTGGACAAGAGGAGTTTCTGAGTGAAACAAGAATATATTTTTACCTAAAAAAATTAACTTTTCGAGGACACAAAATATAAATGGCTGTTTGCAGGGAAGAACAAAGTCCTTATCAGTTAAGAGAAAGAAGGCAACAGGCCCCAAACTCCCAAGCACCTTTCCTTCAAGTCGTGAACCCCCATCCTGGTGTTCCAACCTGAACTGGTGGAGGCCCTCCCCCAGCACCACTATGTCAATTTCATGAAAGAGAGACAGTTGTCAGAGATCCATTATGGTTCTTTGGTTTCAAGCAAAACATACAGAATCTGATTATCTTAAGGCAGAAAGGAACATACTGGAGAAACATGGGACAGCTCACAGGGTGAAGGAAAACAAACATAACACAACTTCTAAGAAGGCCCAGCCAGAGGAACTTCAGGAATCCTGATGAACTGCAAGAACTCTGTTCAGTCTTCTCCTGACACCCTCATCAAGATAGAAGAACTGAACTGTTTTGGTCCCATTCCTGTGAAGATTCAAAATATAGGGACAGAGGACCTGACCCCACTAGTTTGCATCCCAAGTCTATCCTTTAGCCAAGGGAATCCAGGGCACTCAAACAAAGATGAGGATGGAGAGATAGTTTCCCTAAGCAAAATAAGAATGCTGATACCAACATAAGAGAGAGGAGAAACTGAACAGATGAAATCAATAAAGGCCACCATAATCTATTATAAATTCTCTGCAAGTGGTATCATGCATCTGGAAATTTATAGTCATCCCACTTATTCACTGAAATCTACACCTTGTACCCATATAAATGGGAAGAGATGGAAGAGGTATTACAAGGGAGAGAGGTAGGAGAATAGAGAAGTAAAGAGTAAGATTCAGGAGGCCAAACTATGGGACCAAGTCTCAGTTCCACAATTTACTAGTGGTGAGAATTCAGTCACATTTCTTAAATTCTCTGTGCTTCAGTTTTTGCACCTATAAAAACAAGATGCTATTAGCACTATTGGTAGAAAATCTAAGCTAACAGCAGTCCCCAACCTTTTTGGCACCAGAGACCACGTTTGTGGAAGACGATTTTTCCACCAACCCAGGGCAGTGGGGGGATGGTTTTAGGAGGATTCTGGTGCATTACTTTATTGTGTGCATTATTTCTATTATTAATACACCAGCTCCACCTCAGATCATCAGGCATTAGATGCTGGAGTTTGGTGACCCCTGAGCTATGACATGTGATGTGTTTAGTGCTATGCTGGCATTCTCTAAGCACTCAATAAACATCAATTATTATCATTTAACTGTCTGGCACTGTGACATCTATAGCTATTTTTCTTTCCCTTTTAAAACGTCTTGTTTTGATTCTTGTTTTCTCCAGATCCTCTTACATAGCATCACAATGTCATAATAGAAATTCAGAGTGAGAAGCTTCTTTGTTCCTTTACCACCTTGTTTCCCTCCTACCTGAAAAGAATAGTCAGACACCATTTAGATTTCAAACTAATGTTCTGTGGCAACTGCTCAACATGGGCAGCATTCAAAATACACCTCCAGTGATTTTTTTCTCTGAAAGGTATACAAGTAAGGTTAATAGAGGTGCCATTTCCAAAATATATCTGCCCTGAGCAACATAAAAGGATTATTTAAGAGGGCACAGAGCATAGGACACACTCTGATATTAAAAGGCCTAGCAACTAAAATTAATTTTACAAGCTCCCCCACATACCAATTTTCATTGACTCTGAATTTTCTATCTAAATTACTTTTTTCCTCTTGTTCAGGGAGGTCTTAAAAAAATGAGTAGGAAGAAGAAAAATCTTTTCATTTGCAAACCATTGCACAGACACCTGCACCTTTTGAGCATTTAAAGGTAAATGACTTTGTCCTTTTCTTGTTCCTTTTTTCTCTGCAGAGTTGACAGCAGCATTGGTATAAAAATAAAGCACCTATTTCCCCCCTTCAGGTCTCACTACTTTTTAAATTACCTTGGATAGTCTTCATTTGTAAATATCTTATCTTTGAGAACAGATGCCTTGAAATTTGCTAAAGAAAAGAATAGCTTTCTTTGCTCTTTTATCAAAAAACATATATTCAACAAAAGTAAAACTGAGAAAGATTTCTGATTTTTGAAAAAACTTATGGCCCTAAAACACTTATTTTTTTAGCTTGTTCAAACTTTAAAATAGAGGATAAACTTAAAATTAGACAGTTTTTGTTTTTGTCTCAATAACACTCCTGGGATTGACATTTGAAATAAATTTCAAGCTAACAAATGATTGGTCAAAATATTCTCAGAAGTATTTCAAAGTCCAAGATTATGTCTTTATTCTCTTATAATTATTTAAAAGTTTATCTCCATTAAATCATTCTATTATTATTCAAAAGCAGCTACATATTTTTGTTTCCTAACTGATTCTGTTGGCTTAGTATTTTAATGAATAATTTTTCATTTAATGTTCTTTAAATGGGCATAGACTGGTTCAAAATAGAGAAAGGAGTACATTAAGGCTGTATATTGTCATCCTGCTTATGTAACTAAGATGCAGAGTACATCATGAGAAATGCCAGGCTGGATGAATCACAAGTTGGAATCAAGATTGCCAGGAGAAATATCAATAACCTCAGATATGCAAATGATACCTCTCTAATGGCAGAAAGCGAAGAGGAACTGAAGAACCTCTTGATGAAAGTGAAAGAGGAGAGTGAAAAAGCTGGCTTAAAACTCAGTGTTCAAAAACTAAGGGAGGGGGGTTCATGTTTGGGAATGCATGTAAGAATTAAAGATTTTAAAATTTAAAAAAAAAAAAAAAAAACTAAGATCACTGCACCCAGTCCTATCATGTCATGGCAAATAGATGGGGAAAAAGTGGAAACAGTGACAGCTTTCATTTTCTTGGGCACCAAAATCATTGTGGATGGTAACTGCAACTATGAAATTAAAAGATGCTTGCTCCTGAAAGAAAAGCTATGACAAACTTAGACAGTATATTAAAAAGCAGAGACATCATTCTGCTGACAAACATCTATATAGTCAAAGCTATGGTTTTTCCAGTAGTCATGTACAGATAAGAGAACTGGACCATAAAGAAGGCTGAGTGCTGAAGAACTGATGCTTTTTTGAGAAGACTGTTGAGAGTCCCTTGGACTGCAAGGAGATCTAACCAATCAATCCTAAAGGAAATCAGTCCTAAATATTCTTTGGAAGGACTGATGCTGAAGCTGAAGCTCCAATACTTTGGCCACCTGATGTAAAGAACTGATTCATTTGAAAAGACCCTGATGCTGGGAAAGATTGAAGGTAGGAAGAGAAGGGAATGACAGAGGATGAGATGATTGCATGGTATCACAGACTTGATGGACATGAGTTTGACCAAGCTCTAGGCAATGGGGAAAGACAGGGAAGCTTGGTGTGCTGCAGTCCATGGAGCCGGAAAGATTCAGACATGACTGAGCAACTGAACCAAAAAAAATAATTTTTTAAAAGATTAAAATAGAGGATCCTGCTGTGATTTATTTCTGAGAGTGTTTTGCCTATATTCTCCTCTAGGAGTTTTATAGTTTCTGATCTTACATTTAGATCTTTAATCCATTTTGAGTTTATTTTTGTGTACGGTGTTAGAAAGTGATCTAGTTTCATTCTTTTACTAGTGGTTGACCAGTTTTCCCAGCACCACTTGTTAAAGAGATTGTCTTTACTCCATTGTATATTCTTGCCTCCTTTGTCAAAGATAAGGTGTCCATATGTGTGTGGATTTATCTCTGGGCTTTCTATTTTGTTCCATTGATCTATGTGTCTGTCTTTGTGCCAGTACCATACTGTCTTGATGACTGTGGCTTTGTAGTAGAGCCTGAAGTCAGGCAAGTTGATTCCTCCAGTTCCATTCTTCTTTCTCAAGATTGCTTTGGCTATTCGAGGTTTTTTGTATTTCCATACAAATCTTGAAATTATTTGTTCTAGTTCTGTGAAAAATGTGGCTGGTAGCTTGACAGGGATTGCATTGAATTTGTAAATTGCTTTGTGTAGTATACTCATTTTCACTATATTGATTCTTCCGATCCATGAACATGGTATATTTCTCCATCTATTAGTGTCCTCTTTGATTTCTTTCATCAGTGTTTTATAGTTTTCTATATATAGGTCTTTAGTTTCTTTAGGTAGATATATTCCTAAGTATTTTATTCTTTTCATTGCAATGGTGAATGGAATTGTTTCCTTAATTTCTTTTCTACTTTCTCATTATTCGTGTATAGGAATGCAAGGGATTTCTGTGTGTTGATTTTATATCCTGCAACTTTACTATATTCATTGATTAATTGAGTAATTTTCTGGTGGAGTCTTTAGGGTTTTCCATGTAGAGGATCATGTCATCTGCAAACAGTGAGAGTTTTACTTCTTCTTTTCCAATTTGGATTCCTTTTATTTCTTTTTCTGTTCTCTCAGAAATAAATCACAGCAGGATCCTCTATGATCCACCTCCCAGAATTCTGGAAATAAAAGCAAAAATAAACAGATGGGACCTAATTAAGATTAAAAGCTTCTGCACAACAAAGGAAAATATAAGCAAGGTGAAAAGACAGCCTTCTGAATGGGAGAAAATAATAGCAAATGAAGCAACTGACAAACAACTAATCTCAAAAATATACAAGCAACTTATGCAGCTCAACTCCAGAAAAATAAACGACCCAATCAAAAAATGGGCCAAAGAACTAAATAGACATTTCTCCAAAGAAGACATACAGATGGCTAACAAACACATGAAAAGATGCTCAACATCACTCATTATTAGAGAAATGCAAATCAAAACCACAATGAGGTACCACTTCACACCAGTCAGAATGGCTGTGATCCAAAAATCTGTAAGCAATAAATGCTGGAGAGGGTGTGGAGAAAAGGGAACCCTCCTACACTGTTGGTGGGAATGCAAACTAGTACAGCCACCATGGAGAACAGTGTGGAGATTCCTTAAAAAATTGCAAATAGAACTACCCTATGACCCAGCAATCCCACTGCTGGGCATACACACCGAGGAAACCAGAATTGAAAGAGACACATGTACCCCAATGTTCATCGCAGCACTGTTTATAATAGCCAGGACATGGAAACAACCTAGATGTCCATCAGCAGATGAATGGATAAGAAAGCTGTGGTACATATACACAATGGAGTATTACTCGGCCGTTAAAAAGAATTCATTTGAATCAGTTCTGATGAGATGGATGAAACTGGAGCCAATTATACAGAGTGAAGTAAGCCAGAAAGAAAAACACCAATACAGTATACTAACACATATATATGGAATTTAGGAAGATGGCAATGACGACCCTGTACGCAAGACAGGAAAAAAGACACAGATGTGTATAACGGACTTTTGGACTCAGAGGAAGAGGGAGAGGGTGGGATGATTTGGGAGAATGGGAATTCTAACATGTATACTATCATGTAAGAATTGAATCGCCAGTCCATGTCTGACGTAGGGTGCAGCATGCTTGGGGCTGGTGCATGGGGATGACCCAGAGAGATGTTGTGGGGAGGGAGGTGGGAGGGGGGTCATGTTTGGGAACGCATGAAAGAATTAAAGATTTTAAAATTTAAAACAAACAAACAAACAAACAAACATCCATTAAATGATCAGTTAAAAAAAATAAAAATAAAAGATTAAAATAAAGATGAACAGATAAGTATTTCCAAACTTTCACAATATTCAGTTAAGTTCAATTCAGTCACTCAGTCGTGTCTGGCTCTATGCGACTCCATGGACCACAGCACGCCAGGCCTCCACTGTCCGTCACCAACTCCCGGAGTCCTCTCAAACTCATCTCCACTGAGTCAGTGATGCCATCCAACCATCTCATCCTCTGTCGTTTCCTTCTCCTCCTGCCCTCAATCTTTCCCAGCATCGAAGGACTGACTGGTTGGATCTCCTTGCAGTCCAAAGGACTCTCAAGAGTCTTCTCCAACACCACAGTTCAAAAGTATCAATTCTACGGTGCTCAGCTTTCTTTACAGTCCAACTCTCACATCCATACATGACTACTGGAAAAATCATAGCCTTGACAAAACAGACCTTTGATGGTAAAGTAATGTCTCTGCTTTTTAATATGCTGTCTAGGTTGGTCAAAACTTTCCTTCCAGGAGTAAGTGTCTTTTAATTTCATGGCTGCAATCACCATCTGCAGTGATTTGGGAGCCCAAAAAAATTAAGTCTGACACTGTTTCCACTGTTTCCCCATCTATTTCCCAAGAAGTGATGGGGCCAGATGCCATGATCTTAGTTTTCTGAATGCTGAGCTTTAATACACATTTTCACTCTCCTCTTTCACTTTCATCAAGAGGCTCTTTAGTTCTTCACTTTCTGCCATAAGGGTGGTGTCATCTGCATATCTGAGGTTATTGATATTTCTTCTGACAATCTTGATTCCAGTTTGTGCTTCATCCAACCCAGCATTTCTCATGATGTACTCTGCATATAAGCTAAATAAGCAGGGTGACAATATACAGCCTTGACGTACTCCTTTTCCTATTTGGAACCAGTCTGTTGTTCCATGTCCAGTTCTAACTGTTGCTTCCTGACCTGCATACAGATTTCTCAAGAGGCAGGTCAGGTGGTCTGGTATTCCCATCTCTTAAAGAATTTTCCACAGTTTATAGGGACCCACATAGTCAAAGGCTTTGGCATAGTCAATAAAGCAGAAATAGATGTTTTGCTGGAACTCTCTTGCTTTTCCATGATCCAGTGAATGTTGGCAATTTGATCTCTGGTTCCTCTGCCTTTTCTAAAACAAGCTTGAACATCTGGAAGCTCATGGTTCACGTATTGCTGAAGCCTGGCTTGGAGAATTTTGAGCATTACTTTACTAGCATGTGAGATGAGTGCAATTGTGCGGTAGTTTGAGCATTCTTTGGCATTGCCTTTCTTTGGGATTGGAATGAAACCTGACCTTTTCCAGTCCTGTGGCCACTGCTGAGTTTTCCAAATTTGTTGGCATATTGAGGGTGGCACTTTCACAGCATCATCTTTCAGGATTTGAAATAGCTCAACTGGAATTCCATCACCTCCACTAGCTTTGTTCGTAGTGATGCTTCCTAAGGCCCACTTGACCTCACATTCCAGGATGTCTAGCTCTAGGTGAGTGATCACACCATCGTGATTATCTGGGTCATGAAGCTCTTTTTGTACAGTTCTTCTGTGTATTCTTGCCACCTCTTCTTAATATCTTCTGCTTCTGTTAGGTCCCTACCATTTCTGTCCTTTATTGAGCCCATCTTTGCATGAAATGTTCACAATATTATGGCTTATAAAATTGGATAAAGAAAATAAATATCTTCCTCAGGCTTTAGTTCTTTATATACAGTGCAACCCAGAGAGGAGATAGGAAGACATGTGATTCCTTTTCTACTCTGGCCTGATTCCTATAAGACCCAGAATCTGGACATTAAGAAAACAGGGTGAGCATTCAGCTGCTGAAAGAGTGCTACTGGGAGATGGGCAGGACACTGTCTCTTTCTACCATCTCCTTACTGGACCATTGGGTTTCTGATATTGGCCATCATCTACTGCCCCCTTTACAGTGTCAGAAGAAATCCCCCATTGTGTGCTGTATTCATCCTAGGACTCCAAGAACAAAAGAAACCATTAGATGGCTTAAACAACAGAAATTTATTCACTTACGGTTTGGGAGTCAAATCTGAGACAGTCTGAGAAATCTGGGAAAGTCTAAGAAATCAGTGCTTTCCCTGAAGGCTTTGGAGGAGGGTCCTTCCTTACCTCTTCCTTGCTTCTAGTGGTTGCCAGCAATCCTCGCAGCTATGTCATTCCAGTCTCTATCTCTATCGTCACAGGATGTTTTCCTGTGCAGCTGTCTCCAAATTTCCCTCTTTCCATTAGGACACCAGTCCTTGGGTTAGGGCTCACACTAATCCTATATGACCTCATGTTAACTGGATTACCTCAGTTAATCAGACCCTATTTCCAAATAAGGTCACCTTTACAAATACCAAGGATCAGGACTTCATCATATCTTTTGAGGGGACACAATTCAATCTACAACATGTATGTTTTCATGTGAGACAGGCCCTGTAGCCCTGCACTATACAAGGAGAAATCAGACTTTCCCATTTTCTAGCCAGACATGTGACCTGCTCTGAGCCCACTGGATACTCCCAGCCCCTATAGTACAGTTAGACCAAGTGTCACAAATGTGAAAGACATCTAAATTTCATTCCCTCATGCAGCACTGATGCCCAACTAATATCCCAATAATAGTACAATTCTCTCATTTCTTCCAAAATATCAAACCCCTTTGGCCTGACATAGCTAGAGTCAGTTTGTTATTTGAGAAGAACAGCTCTCAAAAATATAAATAGGAGACGAAGAAAGAAGGCAGGAGAGATACCTCCCCTAGAAGGTGTAGATTCTCCAAGAAAAGAATGTGGTATTGTAAAGTAAAACAAAGTAAAAATAAAATTTAAAAAATATATATGGTCTTAGAAAAGCTAAGAAAGGAAGATCTTAAAGGAAGTATCTACTGAAGTATGTGTATGGAATCAGTTCAAAATGTTATGGTTATAGGCAGTAGGATTTAAGAATTCCTGTATTTAGGAATTACACACATGGGATGAACATGTGCATAGTACTATATATAAGATAGATAACCAGAAAAAACCAACTGTATAGCACAGAGAGCTCTACTCAACATTCTATGATAACCTATGAGAAAAAAATCTTTAAAAGAATGAATATATGTATATCTGAAACATTCTGCTGTACACCTGAAACTAACAACATTGTAAATCAACTATACTCCAATAAAATTAAAATTTAAAAAAAGAATTCCTGTATTAAAATCTGTAAAGCACTGGAAAAAAAGCTAATTTCTTATTGTTAATTTGATAGAAGAATTTAACAAGCAGGGAAGAAACATGAGCAGTGTGCACCACTGCTGGTGCAATCTCTGCTGGTAAACACTGAATCCGGATAAGTTTTTCCTAACTGGGGAACAGAAAGATAGAGAGATATGTCCTCAAAGAATGATGATATATGTAAAACATTAAGAAAAGTCACACTGAAGAATCATAAGACCATAACTCTGAAAGTGATTTACTAGTAGAAACAAAGGAAAAAACATTATAAATGGTATAGCACTTCTCAGCAGGATGCCAGAATATATAACCTGTGTAAAACAAGAGCAGAAAATCAAATATAAAGTAGACTGAGAAGGAAAAAAAATAGCATAATGGTAAGAAAATATAATTGAAATCAATGAAATTAAAATTAAAGAATTTAATAACCATGGACTAACATATGTATTAAAGAATAAAAGTGACAATATTGTGAAAATTGAGAGATATGTTGTTTAGTTTGGTTTGATTTTCCATGAAGTCAAAGGTAAAAGTGCAAGTCAAGTGAAACAAGGATGAAATACCAGAGTTGGCTACTACTCCTAAATTCAACATTTATCATGCATCTCTTAATAGATATGTCTTCTAAAATTAAAGTAAGAACCAAGTGAGAAAAAATTCCTTTGTTTCTTGAAACACTACACACTGTCTTATAAACTGACAATTTGTTTGCATATTTATCTGATACTTTGAAAAGACAGCATAAGGTCCTAGCTCTAAATCTATGAACAAGTCAATTTGTAAAGATGAGTTTAACTGAACACACATTTAAATGGAAATGGATAAACTGCATCTCAACATACTGTGAAAAGACAGTATACAGTAAAGCCTCATAGAAACATCTTCTTATATCCTTTCTTCCTAGTCTCACCTTGTCCCATAAAATAGAAACTTGGGTCAAAATTTCAGCTTTCTCTAGGAAGAGAGGGATTAAAAAGCTTCTACACTCCTCTTCACCGCTTATTGGATTCTCCCCTCAAGAAGAAAGGCTGCTACTGGTTGAAGAGTTTGGTTACAGTCTGACATGCATCTGTTTACTTTCTGATTCTGAAGTCCTCGACTGTGGGTAATTTTGGATGTCAGGGGAGATTTGGCCACATCTGGAGATATTTTTATTTCCATGACTTTGGGTGGGGGTTGAGGGGAGATACCACTTGCTTCTGGTGGGTTGAGGCCAGGGATGTTGCCAAGCCCCATACAACACACAGGACAGCCTCCCACTACAAAGAATCATCCAGCCCAGAGTGCAGGGCTGCTACACCAGGTGGAAGAGCTTTGCTTCTTCATAAACTTGTCTCATGTTCTTCCTTCTTCTTGCTATTTCTAACTCCTGTCTTGCGAAATAAGAACATAAAGGATTTACTTGCATTTTCCACCTTTACCTGAATTGGTAAGTTGTATCTGCATGAGAACCAGGAGGCCCTGTTTGTACATGGGCCTTTCCTCCTAGTGTCACTTTATCTTATAAAATAGAAACCTTTTCAGCTCTCTCTAGAAAGAGCTGGATAAAAGAAGCTTCCACACTCCTCTTCACCCCTTATTGGGGTGAAGGGTATAAGAAAATGTTTCTATGAGGCTTTACTACATACTATGGCTTTGTAAGTCACAGTCTGAATCTCACAAACGATAAGCAGGTGGATGGCCACTGTTGCTGTGATAGGATCACTCTAATAGAATATTTGATCTGCCAGAACATTTTCCTCTAATCATGGGAAAGACTCAGAGAGACAGATGAGTTTGGAAGGTGGGATCAAGATTTCTACTAAATGTGATAGAAATGCCACTTCTATCATTGAAGTGCAAATTCCAAGGAGGCAACTGGACATCTGAGTTTGGGACTCTAGGAGAGATGAAGCTGGAGATGAAAGTTTGGAAATTATCTGTGATAGCTGTTTGAAACTATGTAACTAGGTGGAGTCTTCAAGGAATGAGGATAGATAAAAAAAGAGAGGACTAAGAATTTAGCATTTTAGCATACCAACATTTAGAGGTCAGAAAAAAAGGGAGAAGAATCAGCAAGAAAACTGAGAATCAGGGGCTATGCAAGTTAAGGAAGCTGTCTTCCAAGAGAAGAATGAGACAGACAATTCAGAGAAAGGAAAGGTCTGAAGGAACCCTGGAGAGATGAAGAAAAAAATCTCAGTTCTTGTTTAGAATGGACATCAATTATTTTCCCTGTCCAACATCCAGCCCTAAATCTTAGTTTAGGTTCCCCAGAAGCAGAGCCAGAGAAGGAGTTATCAATTAAGGCCGTGCTCACAGGAACAAGGGAGTGAGGGAAGCAGGATGGACACAGGAGTGAGCTAGTCAAGGTGGTGCTCTCTCCTGGAACTCCAGAGCATGACGTGCATTATTGCCTTACTCCTTCCCTGAGAAAAAAGGTGGCGCTCTGTGCCCTTGAATCAAATAGTCACTAGGTGCAAGCTGCAGGAGAAAGGGGTGATTTACTTTCTGGATGAGCTGCTTCCTTTACTGACGGCAATTATCTGGAGAAGAAGAGGGAAGCTCCACACTGTGAGCAGCCAACACACAGAGCAGCTCAGGGATGGATGCTCCAGCTTGAGAATGGGATCTGGGAGGAGCACCAGCAGCATAGACTGCACTTCTGTTAACAGACCTCATTGTTCCTTCAGGGAACCACTCTTTCTTTACTCCCAGCTTGTTCTGCTGGAGTTGTCTCTGCTCTTCCCACCCCAACTGTAGTGATCAATAGATATGAGAGAGGCTTCCCGACCAATGGTGTCATAATTATAGGTGTAGCCACCAGCTCATGACTCAGTTTGAAATGGTAAGGGCCAGATCCAGAATT
Source organism: Ovis aries (assembly GCF_016772045.2). NCBI lineage: Eukaryota > Metazoa > Chordata > Mammalia > Artiodactyla > Bovidae > Ovis > Ovis aries. Next base: position 72,580,566 of record NC_056058.1, read on the forward strand.
TTTGTAAGAACTTTTAGGAAAGGGAATGTCTCTTCCCAGGGTTGCTAAGATCTGAGAATGTAAAAGTAAAATTGCAACTTTATCACCAGGAGGAAGCAGCCTACCTAAGAATGAAGCCAAATGAGAGGAAAGCTCATCTTAGGGAGAGACAAACTCCTGACCTTATCTATGCACCTAGATAGAAACATATTGATTCACCTGGGCTTTTAAGGTTTGTGAAACAGTCGTTCTTTGCTTTGGCCAGTTTGAGTTGAGTTTCTGTCTCTTCTACTCACCTGAAGGTCTAGTTATACTGCCTGAAACTGCCTGCTCTGTGATTCCCTTCTATTATTTACAGTAAGTCCTGAAGCAAATTTGATTAGCTCTCTTTTCTTTGCAACCAAACATGCACTAAGACACATTTAACACACAGAGATTAACAGTTCAAAGATTATAATACAGTTAAGTGAACAACCTCAAAACAGTACCAAACATACTTTGATCTTTTTTGGATGACTTAGAAGGCCGTTCAGAATAATCCAGTGCCTTTGGATTATGTTTTCTAAAACCAAGTATCAATATATTTCCCATTTGGAATAAATGTTTATGGGAGAAAATAGATTTTTTTAACTGGCATTTTCCCAAAATAAAACAAACGAAGAAAAAAACTATCCCTTGATCCACAATTGTGTGAAAAGCAAATATTGGACAAGAGATTGTATTCTACTTTGGTTATCTATGGTCTTTTGTCTGATTTAACTTCTATAAAATGCCATAAATAATCAGTTATTTCTCCTATAACTGTTATAAAATGCTAGTTAGAAATCATTTACTTCCTCTATTTAACCTATTGTCCACAAAACACTTCTCAAAATTTGCTGATAAACACTGACCCAGCACAAATCCAGAGAATAAATATATCACAACTGACCTTGTTGAAATCTGACAGCTTCATTTAAACCCTTATTCATATCTGTGTATGTGTCTTTTTGCATTACAGTTTCAACATACTGCAGTTGTCCTTTGACCCCTAAATGGTCACATTCATTCATAGTGATTTCAACTCCAGTTGTGGCAAAGGTTGAATACTGAGTCCTTTGCCCAAGTCTTGTCTCTCATACATGTTCACAACTGTCTGGGCATTAAGCTACTGCTGGAACTACATAAGTTTAACTTTTTATAAAGAGAGATTAATGGGAGCAAACAGATCATAAAGAATCTTAACAGATACTTAGTACAAAAATAATAATAGTAATAATAATAATATCATGCAGCCAGATAAATGCTATGAAGGCAATTAGAAAGATTAAACATGATGAAATAAAAAGGCTACTGGGAAAATTGTGACGATAGATTTTTGTGCCTTTTTTTTTTTTAATATGACATCACTCAATAACAAGAGTCCTTTATTCTCTGCATTTTGTAACCAGAGAAGAACCTTCAGAAAAGATGACTTTTCTTTGATTCCACCTCCCCACAATCCTCTGAGCTCCTCGGGGAGCAATGTCAATTATACCATCGTCAATGCAAATGGCATTTTAAGGAGTTAGTACAGCAGGCAGAGAATGTTAATGCTGCTCAGAAGTGCCAATGTGCACTGCAGACTATCCCCTGAAGTCTGCAGCCCATCACATGTCTTTATTCAGTCAGATCTAATCCTATCAACTGAGAGGACAGGCCACTGGCTTGCTCTCTGCCTTTGTCACTCAAACTTACCCATTAAAAACAATCCAAGTGCTAAAGTCGGACAGTGTGGAATTCAAGTTTGGCAGCCAAAAGATAAACTCCTCTACATAGAGAATGATAATGAGGAGCCTGCTGGCTTTCTTGCTTGGTAGGTTATTCTTATTAAGATAAAATGCCTTCCAGAAGTGACTCAGAAACATGGAAATCAGCTAGTTCTTAAAAAGTTATGGGAGCTTAAGCTTTCAAATTAAGGAAACAAATATGATGAACATGAGCTCAAACACAGTAGAAAAGTGGCAGCACTAGAAAGTCCTCCTTGTACTGTGTTTTCTAATGTTGCTGTATTATAAAGAAGAGTCTCACAGTTACATTATTATGAGAATTTAGATGGCTCAATAATTGGAATATCTCTACTAAGTTTTTATTTAATGAACATTTCACTTGTGGTAATCAATTAAGCCTATAAATAAATCATTTTATTATTTAATGAAGCATCTACCTTGTACAAAACACTGTGCTAGGGGTAGTAAAGGGCATAAGAAACTGTAAGATTGAAAAAGAATAGATACATGTATATGTATAACTGAACCACTTTGCTGTACAGCTGAAACTAACATAACATTGTCAAGCAATTTTACACTAAAACCTAGAATAAAAACTTTTAAAAAAGAACAAATTTAAAAAAACACAGTTTTTTTTCCAAAATAAAAAAGTACATTAGAAAAAACAATAACCAGAATTCAAGAAAAGATACAAAGCTGTGGAATGTCATAAAATCACATGTGTATATATGGCAATCATATGGAAACTCAAAAAGCAATAAAGACAGAGGAACAGCCCATACTGAGGCTGACTGGTACTAATATGACTTTAACAACTCTATTATAACACTTATTACTATCCCTTTTTTCAAAAGACAGAAAACAACCACATCCACTTCAAATTCAATAAAATTGTTCTCATTAAATTTTCATTTATTTTTATATTTACCATCTATTCATCTCAAGTGGCACTCTTTCCCTATTTATATAAATAAGTAGAAATAATACTATAAAGCTTCCATTGTAAACAAAATAAAACAGTTAATTTAAGGGTAAAATTAAGTATAGAATAGTACACATATATGGCAAAAATCAAGAAATAAAATGCAATTCAGTTAAGTTTGGAAAACACAGACCTAGGCTAGGAGCCAGTGAACATTGTCATAAGGAAATACTTGTGCAAGTGGAAAGAAAGTTTATTCAAATATGTTCACTACAGCCTTGTTATAATACAGAAAAACTGGAAAAAATAAATATTCCCAATAGAGAAGAAGTTAAATAAAATATGGCACCACGATTTAGATTATAGCTGTTCAAAGAAAGCTGGAAAGCTGGTGTGGAAAGATCACCCATTTTTAAAAAATAAGCACAGCTATATATGACAAACCCACAGCAAACATTATCCTCAATGGTGAAAAATTGAAAGCATTTCCCCTAAAGTCAGGAACAAGACAAGGGTGCCCACTTTCAACACTACTATTCAACATAGTTCTGGAAGTTTTGGCCAAAGCAATCAGAGCAGAAAAAGAAATAAAAGGAATTCAAACTGGAAAAGAAGTAAAACTCTCACTGTTTGCAGATGACATGATCCTCTACATAGAAAACCCTAAAGACTCCACCAGAAAATTACTAGAGCTAATCAATGAATATAGTAAAGTTGTGGGATATAAAATCAACACACAGAAATCCCTTGCATTCCTATACACGAATAATGAGAAAATAGAAAAGAAATTAAGGAAACAATTCTATTCACCATTGCAACGAAAAGAATAAAATACTTAGGAATATATCTACCTAAAGAAACTAAAGATCTATATATAGAAAACTATAAAACACTGGTGAAAGAAATCAAAGAGGACACTAATAGATGGAGAAATATACCATGTTCATGGATCAGAAGAATCAATATAGTGAAAATGAGTATACTACACAAAGCAATCTACAGATTCAATGCAATCCTTATCAAGCTACCAACGGTATTTTCACAGAGCTAGAACAAGTAATTTCACAATTTGTATGGCAATACAAAAAACCTCGAATAGCCAAAAGCAATCTTGAGAAAGAAGAATGGAACTGGAGGAATCAACCTGCCTGACTTCAGCCTCTACTACAAAGCCACAGTCATCAAGACAGTATGGTACTGGCACAAAAACAGAAATATAGATCAATGGAACAAAATAAAAAGCCCAGAGATAAATCCACACACCTATGGACACCTTATTTTCGACAAAGGAGACAAGAATATACAATGGAGTAAAGACAATCTCTTTAACAAGTGGTGCTGGGAAAACTGGTCAACCACTTGTAAAAGAATGAAACTAGATCACTTTCTAATACTATACACAAAAATAAACTCAAAACGGATTAAAGATCTAAACATAAGACCAGAAACTATAAAACTCCTAGAGGAGAACATAGGCAAAACACTCTCTGACATAAATCACAGCAGGATCCTCTATGATCCACCTCCCAGAATTCTGGAAATAAAAGCAAAAATAAACAGATGGGACCTAATTAAGATTAAAAGCTTCTGCACAACAAAGGAAACTACAAGCAAGGTGAAAAGACAGCCTTCAGAATGGGAGAAAATAATAGCAAATGAAACAACTGACAAACAACTAATCTCAAAAATATACAAGCAACTCCTGCAGCTCAATTCCAGAAAAATAAACGACCCAATCAAAAAATGGGCCAAAGAACTAAATAGACATTTCTCCAAAGAAGACATACAGATGGCTAACAAACACATGAAAAGATGCTCAACATCACTCATTATTAGAGAAATGCAAATCAAAACCACAATGAGGTACCACTTCACACCAGTCAGAATGGCTGTGATCCAAAAATCTGCAAGCAGTAAATGCTGGAGAGGGTGTGGAGAAAAGGGAACCCTCCTACACTGTTGGTGGGAATGCAAACTAGTACAGCCACTATGGAGAACAGTGTGGAGATTCCTTAAAAAACTGGAAATAGAACTACCTTATGACCCAGCAAACCCAAAGCTGGGCATACACACCAAGGAAACCAGAATTGAAAGAGACACATGTACCCCAATGTTCATTGCAGCACTGTTTATAATAGCCAGGACATGGAAACAACCTAGATGTCCATCAGCAGATGAATGGATAAGCAAGCTGTGGTACATATACACAATGGAGTATTACTCAGCTGTTAAAAAGAATACATTTGAATCAGTTCTAATGAGATGGATGAAACTGGAGCCGATTATACAGAGTGAAGTAAGCCAGAAAGAAAAACACCAATACAGCATACTAACACATATATATGGAATTTAGAAAGATGGCAACGATGACCCTGTATGCAAGACAGCAAAAAAGACACAGATGTGTATAATGGACTTTTGGACTCAGAGGGAGAGGGAGAGGGTGGGATGATTTGGGAGAATGGCATTGTAACATGTATACTATCATGTAAGAATCTAATCGCCAGTCTATGTCCGACGCAGGATACAGCATGCTTGGGGCTGGTGCACGGTGATGACCCAGAGAGACGTTATGGGGAGGGAGGTGGGTGGGGGTTCATGTTTGGGAACGCATGTACACCCGTGGTTGATTCATGTCAATGCATGGCAAAACCAATACAGTATTGTAAATTAAAATAAAGGATAAAAAATTATTACCAAAAAAAAAAAAAATGGGCGAAAGAACTAAATAGACATTTCTCCAAAGAAGACATACAGATGGCTAACAAACACATGAAAAGATGCTCAACATCACTCATTATCAGAGGAATGCAAATCAAAACCACAATGAGGTACCATCTCACGCCAGTCAGAATGGCTGTGATACAAAAGTCTATAAGCAATAAATGCTGGAGAGGGTGTGGAGAAAAGGGAACCCTCTTGCACTGTTGGTGGGAATGCAAACTAGTACAGCCACTATGGAGAACAGTGTGGAGATTCCTTTAAAAACTAGAAATAGAACTGCCTTCAGTTCAGTCGCTCAGTCGTGTCCAACTCTTTGCGACCCCATGAATCGCAGCACGCCAGGCCTCCCTGTCCATCACCAACTCCCGGAGTTCACTCAGACTCATGTCCATCGAGTCGGGGATGCCATCCAGCCATCTCATCCTCTGTTGTTCCCTTCTCCTCCTGCCCCCAAGCCCTCCCAGCATCCAGGTCTTTTCCAATGAGTCAACTCTTCACATGAGATGGCCAAAGTACTGGAGTTTCAGCTTTAGCATCATTCCTTCCAAAGAAATCCAAGGGCTGATCTCCTTCAGAATGGACTGGTTGGATCTCCTTGCAGTCCAAGGGACTCTCAAGAGTCTTCTACAACACCACAGTTCAAAAGCATCAATTCTTCAGCGCTCAGCCTTCTTCACAGTCCAACTCTCATATCCATACATGACTACTGGAAAAACCATAGCCTTGACTAGACAGACTTTAGTCAGCAAAGTAATGTCTCTGCTTTTGAATATGCTATCTAGGTTGGTCATAACTTTCCTTCCAAGGAGTAGGCGTCTTTTAATTTCATGGCTGCAATCACCATCTGCAGTGATTTTGAAGGCCCCCAAAATAAAGTCTGACACTATTTCCACTGTTTCCCCATCTATTTCCCATGAAGTGATGGGACCGGATGCCATGATCTTCATTTTCTGAATGTTGAGTTTTAAGCCAACTTTTTCACTCTCCTCTTTCACTTTCATCAAGAGCCTTTTTATTTCCTCTTCACTTTCTGCCATAAGGGTGGTGTCATCTGCATATCTGAGGTTATTTATATTTCTCCTGGCAATCTTGATTTCAGCTTGTGTTTCTTCCAGTCCAGCGTTTCTCATGATGTAACCTGCATATTAGTTAAATAAGCAGGGTGACAATATACAGCCTTGACGTACTCCTTTTCCTATTTGGAACCAGTCTGTTGTTCCATGTCCAGTTCTAGCTGTAGCTTCCTGACCTGCATACAGATTTCTCAAGAGGCAGATCAGGTGGTCTGGTATTCCCATCTCTTTCAGAATTTTCCAGAGTTTATTGTGATCCACACAGTCTAAGGATATGACCCAGAAATCCCACTTCTGGGCATACACACCAAGGAAACCAGAATTGAAAGAGACACATGTACCGCAGTGTTCATTACAGCACTGTTTATAATAGCCAGGACATGGAAGAAACCTAGATGTCCATCAGCAGATGAATGGATAAGAAAGCTGTGGTACACATACACAGTGAAGTATTACTCAGCCATTAAAAAGAATACAT